>NW_026057577.1:42294984-42349647 GCF_023721935.1 Panthera uncia | reverse complement strand
CTTTCCTTCCCCTCCCCCATGGGTTTCTGTTATGTTTCTCAGGATCCACATAAGAGTGAAACCATATGGTATCTGTCTTTCTCTGTATGGCTTATTTCACTTAGCATCACACTCTCCAGTTCCATCCATGTTGCTACAAAAGGCCATATTTCATTTTTTCTCATTGCCACGTAGTATTCCATTGTGTATATAAACCACAATTTCTTTATCCATTCATCAGTTGATGGACATTTAGGCTCTTTCCATAATTTGGCTATTGTTGAGAGTGCCGCTATAAACATTGGGGTACAGGTGCCCCTATGCATCAGTATTCCTGTATCCCTTGGATAAATTCCTAGCAGTGCTATTGCTGGGTCATAGGGTAGGTCTATTTTTAATTTTCTGAGGAACCTCCACACTGCTTTCCAGAGCGGCTGCACCAATTTGCATTCCCACCAACAGTGCAAGAGGGTTCCTGTTTCTCCACATCCTCTCCAGCATCTATAGTCTCCTGATTTCTTCATTTTGGCCACTCTGACTGGCGTGAGGTGGTATCTGAGTGTGGTTTTGATTTGTATTTCCCTGATAAGGAGCGACGTTGAGCATCTTTTCATGTGCCTGTTGGCCATCCGGATGTCTTCTTTAGAGAAGTGTCTATTCATGTTTTCTGCCCATTTCTTCACTGGGTTATTTGTTTTTCGGGTGTGGAGTTTGATGAGCTCTTTATAGATTTTGGATACTAGCCCTTTGTCCGATGTGTCATTTGCAAATATCTTTTCCCATTCCGTTGGTTGCCTTTTAGTTTTGTTGGTTGTTTCCTTTGCTGTGCAGAAGCTTTTTATCTTCATAAGGTCCCAGTAATTCACTTTTGCTTTTAATTCCCTTGCCTTTGGGGATGTGCTGAGTAAGAGATTGCTACGGCTGAGGTCAGAGAGGTCTTTTCCTGCTTTCTCCTCTAAGGTTTTGATGGTTTCCTGTCTCACATTCAGGTCCTTTATCCATTTTGAGTTTATTTTTGTGAATGGTGTGAGAAAGTGGTCTAGTTTCAACCTTCTGCATGTTGCTGTCCAGTTCTCCCAGCACCATTTGTTAAAGAGACTGTCTTTTTTCCATTGGATGTTCTTTCCTGCTTTGTCAAAGATGAGTTGGCCATACGTTTGTGGGTCTAGTTCTGGGGTTTCTATTCTATTCCATTGGTCTATGTGTCTGTTTTTATGCCAATACCATGCTGTCTTGATGATGACAGCTTTGTAGTAGAGGCTAAAGTCTGGGATTGTGATGCCTCCTGCTTTGGTCTTCTTCTTCAAAATGACTTTGGCTATTCGGGGCCTTTTGTGGTTCCATATGAATTTTAGGATTGCTTGTTCTAGTTTCCAGAAGAATGCTGGTGCAATTTTGATTGGGATTGCATTGAATGTGTAGATAGCTTTGGGTAGTATTGACATTTTGACAATATTTATTCTTCCAATCCATGAGCATGGAATGTCTTTCCATTTCTTTATATCTTCTTCAATTACCTGCATAAGCTTTCTATAGTTTTCAGCATACAGATCTTTTACATCTTTGGTTAGATTTATTCCTAGGTATTTTATGCTTCTTGGTGCAATTGTGAATGGGATCAGTTTCTTCATTTGTCTTTCTGTTGCTTCATTGTTAGTGTATAAGAATGCAACTGATTTCTGCACATTGATTTTGTATCCTGCAACTTTGCTGAATTCATGTATCAGTTCTAGCAGACTTTTGGTGGAGTCTATCGGATTTTCCATGTATAATATCATGTCATCTGCAAAAAGCGAGAGCTTGACTTCATCTTTGCCAATTTTGATGCCTTTGATTTCCTTTTGTTGTCTGATTGCTGATGCTAGAACTTCCAGCACTATATTAAACAACAGCGGTGACAGTGGGCATCCCTGTCGTGTTCCTGATCTCAGGGAAAAAGCTCTCAGTTTTTCCCCGTTGAGGATGATGTTAGCTGTGGGCTTTTCATAAATGGCCTTTATGATCTTTAAGTATGTTCCTTCTATCCCGACTTTCTCAAGGGTTTTTATTAAGAAAGGGTGCTGGATTTTGTCAAAGGCCTTTTCTGCATCGATTGACAGGATCATATGGTTCTTCTCTTTTTTTTTGTTAATGTGATGTACCACGTTGATCGATTTGCGAATGTTGAACCAGCCCTGCATCCCAGGAATGAATCCCACTTGATCATGGTGAATAATTCTTTTTATATGCTGTTGAATTCGATTTGCTAGTACCTTATTGAGAATTTTTGCATCCATATTCATCAGGGATATTGGCCTGTAGTTCTCTTTTTTTACTGGGTCTCTGTCTGGTTTAGGAATCAAAGTAATACTGGCTTCATAGAATGAGTCTGGAAGTTTTCCTTCCCTTTCTATTTCTTGGAATAGCTTGAGAAGGATGGGTATTATCTCTGCTTTAAATGTCTGGTAGAACTCCCCTGGGAAGCCATCTGGTCCTGGACTCTTATTTGTTGGGAGATTTTTGATAACCGATTCAATTTCTTCGCTGGTTATGGGTCTGTTCAAGCTTTCTATTTCCTCCTGATTGAGTTTTGGAAGAGTGTGGGTGTTTAGAAATTTGTCCATTTCTTCCAGGTTGTCCAATTTGCTGGCATATAATTTTTCATAGTATTCCCTGATAATTGTTTGTATCTCTGAGGGATTGGTTGTAATCATTCCATTTTCATTCATGATTTTATCTATTTGGGTCATCTCCCTTTTCTTTTTGAGAAGCCTGGCTAGAGGTTTGTCAATTTTGTTTATTTTTTCAAAAAACCAACTCTTGGTTTCGTTGATCTGCTCTACAGTTTTTTTAGATTCTATATTGTTTATTTCTGCTCTGATCTTTATTATTTCTCTTCTTCTGCTGGGTTTAGGCTGCCTTTGCTGTTCTGCTTCTATTTCCTTTAGGTGTGCTGTTAGGTTTTGTATTTGGGATTTTTCTTGTTTCTTGAGATAGGCCTGGATTGCAATGTATTTTCCTCTCAGGACTGCCTTCGCTGCATCCCAAAGCGTTTGGATTGTTGTATTTTCATTTTCGTTTGTTTCCATATATATTTTAATTTCTTCTCTAATTGCCTGGTTGACCCTCTCATTCGTTAGTAGGGTGTTCTTTAACCTCCATGCTTTTGGAGGTTTTCCAGACTTTTTCCTGTGGTTGATTTCAAGCTTCATAGCATTGTGGTCTGAAAGTATGCATGGTATAATTTCAATTCTTGTAAACTTATGAAGGGCTGTTTTGTGACCCAGTATATGATCTATCTTGGAGAATGTTCCATGTGCACTCGAGAAGAAAGTATATTCTGTTGCTTTGGGATGCAGAGTTCTAAATATATCTGTCAAGTCCATCTGATCCAATGTATCATTCAGGGCCCTTGTTTCTTTATTGACTGTGTGTCTAGATGATCTATCCATTTCTGTAAGTGGGGTGTTAAAGTCCCCTGCAATGACCACATTCTTATCAATAAGGTTGCTTATGTTTATGAGTAATTGTTTTATATATCTGGGGGCTCGGGTATTTGGCGCATAGACATTTATAATAGTTAGCTCTTCCTGGTGGATAGACCCTGTGATTATTATATAATGCCCTTCTTCATCTCTTGTTACAGCCTTTAATTTAAAGTCTAGTTTGTCTGATATAAGTATGGCTACTCCAGCTTTCTTTTGGCTTCCAGGAGCATGATAAATAGTTCTCCATCCCCTCACTCTCAATCTAAAGGTGTCCTCAGATCTAAAATGAGTCTCTTGTAGACAGCAAATAGATGGGTCTTGTTTTTTTATCCATTCTGATACCCTATGTCTTTTAGTTGGCGCATTTAATCCATTTACATTCAGTGTTATTATAGAAAGATATGGGTTTAGAGTCATTGTGATGTCTGTATGTTTTATGCTTGTAGTGATGTCTCTGGTACTTTGTCTCACAGGATCCCCCTTAGGATCTCTTGTAGGGCTGGTTTTGTGGTGACAAATTCCTTCAGTTTTTGTTTGTTTGGGAAGACCTTTATCTCTCCTTCTATTCTAAATGACAGACTTGCTGGATAAAGGATTCTCGGCTGCATATTTTTTCTGTTTAGCACACTGTAGATATCGTGCCAAGCCTTTCTGGCCTGCCAAGTTTCAAAGGAGAGATCAGTCACGAGTCTTATAGGTCTCCCTTTATATGTGAGGGCACGTTTATCCCTTGCTGCTTTCAGAATTTTCTCTTTATCCTTGTATTTTGCCAGTTTCACTATGATATGTCGTGCAGAAGATCGATTCAAGTTACGTCTGAAGGGAGTTCTCTGTGCCTCTTGGATTTCAATGCCTTTTTCCTTCCCCAGTTCAGGGAAGTTCTCAGCTATAATTTCTTCAAGTACCCCTTCAGCACCTTTCCCTCTCTCTTCCTCCTCTGGGATACCAATTATGCGTATATTATTTTTTTTTAGTGTATCACTTAGTTCTCTAATTTTCCCCTCATACTCCTGGATTTTTTTATCTCTCTTTCTTTCAGCTTCCTCTTTCTCCATAACTTTATCTTCTAGTTCACCTATTCTCTCCTCTGCCTCTTCAAGCCGAGCCATTGTGGTTTCCATTTTGTTTTGCATTTCGTTTAAAGCGTTTTTCAACTCCTCGTGACTGTTCCTTAGTCCCTCGATCTTTATGGCGAGAGATTCTCTGCTGTCCTGTATACTGTTTTCAAGCCCAGCGATTAATTTTATGACTATTATTCTAAATTCACTTTCTGTTATATTATTTAAATCCTTTTTGATCAGTTCATTAGCTGTTGTTATTTCCTGGAGATTCTTCTGAGGGGAATTCTTCCGTTTGGTCATTTTGGAGAGTCCCTGGCGTGGTGAGGACCTGCAGTGCTTTCCCCTGTGCTGTGGTGTATAACTGGAGTTAGTGGGCGGGGCCGCAGTCCGACCCGATGTCTGCCCCCAGCCCACTGCTGGGGCCACAGTCAGACTGGTGTGTGCCTTCTCTTCCCCTCTCCTAGGGGCGGGATTCACTGTGGGGTGGCGTGTCCCGTCTGGGCTACTTGCACACTGCCAGGCTTGTGTTGCTGGGGATCTGGCGTATTAGCTGGGGTGGGTAGGCAAGGTGCACGGGGGCTGGAGGGGCAGGCTTAGCTTGCTTCTCCTTAGGTGATCCACTTCAGGAGGAGCCCTGTGGCAGCGGGAGGGAGTCAGATCCGCTGCCGGAGGTTTGGCTCCGCAGAAGCACAGAGTTGGGTGTTTGCGCGGAGCGAGCAAGTTCCCTGGCAGGAACTGGTTCTCTTTGGGATTTTGGCTGGGGGATGGGCGGGGGAGATGGTGCTGGCGCCTTTGTTCCCCGCCAAGCTGAGCTCTGCCGTCCGGGGGCTCAGCAGCTCTCCCTCCCTTTGTCCTCCAGCCTTCCCGCTTTCCGAGCAGAGCTGTTAACTTATGACCTCCCAGACGCTAAGTCGCGCTTGCTGTCGGAACACAGTCTGTCCGGCCCCTCCGCTTTTGCCAGCCAGACTCGGGGGCTCTGCTTGGCCGGCGAGCCGCCCCTCCGCCCCGGCTCCCTCCCGCCAGTCCGTGGAGCGCGCACCGCCTCGCCGCCCTTCCTACCCTCTTCCGTGGGCCTCTAGTCTGCGCTTGACTCCTGAGACTCCCTTCTGCTAATCCTCTGGCGGTTTTCTGGGTTCTTTAGGCAGGTGTAGGTGGAATCTAAGTGATCGGCCGGACGCGCTGTGAGCCCCGCGTCCTCCTACGCCGCCATCTTCCGGAACCTCGGCAATTTTCATTTTCAAGTCACTCAAACTTAGGATTTTAGAGGCAGAGCAGTGGGGTGACTTGAATAGTGGAAATAAAGATTTCACTAGATGCCCAACACAACAGGCTTACAACCAATTACAGACATGGGTTTTTTCATTTTAGGTGGTAATATAGTTTTAAGTTGGTTCATCCCATGTGGTAGATCAAGTTAAGAAAAGCCTTATTTTCCAGATTCCTTTCAGATTGTTTTGTATATGTGTGAGCACACACACGTGCGTGCATGCATGCATGCGCGTGCACACACACACCCTTTTCTAAAAACAAAGTACTAATCAACAAAGGAAACTCTGAAAATGGAAACAAATCTCCAGGGTTCTCAATTACTAGGTTGTTCTAACTTTGTTCCCTTAATACTTCATCAAAAATAGGAACATTATGGCCTAACAATAATAATGTAGCTTTATCACTGGAAAAAAGTAAGAATCATAATTAGTCACACCAAAGAGGGGTAGTCACCCTGCCTTAGTAAATGTAGCACTAAATAGATTCTTGAATGTTCTTTCTCTGGAGACCTTAGAAGATCATATGTTTTCAGATAACTGCTATATAAAGGGGTTCTCAACCTTCCCACCTTGTGCTTGTTCTCTGGGAGGAAAGAGAGCATAGACAAAAGTAGTTACAACACAAGTCTGAGTGGAAATGACCCATTACTAATTGGAGGTGGAGTGCCATGATAACATTTAGAGATTGGGGAAAATGCTTTTTTTTAATTAACAAAATCAGATTTAAAATGGAATATCATTATTATAGTTGGTATATAATTATGAGCTCAGCCCGGATTACATTTTTCTTTATGTCAATGCAGTTATAACATACAATTTTTAAAATTTTGTTATGGAGAAAGAGGCTCACAAAACAAAAGAGCTGAGAGCACATGGAAGTCATTGAGCAGATCTGAGAAGGCATCTCCAATTAAGAACTGGTCAAGCCCAATGGAGGGTGAGAGGAAGGAGACCCCTTAGGGCTAGGGAGAATCAGGAAAGTCCTAATAAAGAAACAGATGTGAGAATCAGGCTGTGAAGGATGGCAGACTCTTACTTTTGAGGAGGGGGAAAAGATATTTCTGGCAGAAGAAAGCCACAAGCAAAGACTCTGAAATATAGCATGGGTTAACAGCTTCTTGGAAAACAGCATGTTCCTTTTAACTTACTTGGAGTACAAACATAAAGGACATTATGAAATGGTAGGCATATGTTGGTTTGTTAGCTTATTATGATGTCTGAAATTTTTATGTCTTTCTCAATTCTGTCCTTACATAATATGTCAATAAACTTAATGTGAAATTCTCATGTGGGAGTCATTGAATTTCAAACATATTAAACAGGTATCCCCCTTGGAATAGATGACTAAAAATATAAAAAAAAATCAATATGCTATGAAAAAAGATGATTCCCCCACCCCATCTTTTGTCTGCTCCTTCTACCTATTTACTTGATTTTCACAGAACTCAAGTAGTTGATAGGACTTTAAAAGCTTTCATTTAGTAGAAATGAAACTCAAAATTTATGGATAATTTTTAAACAGGTGACTGACAGGAAATGAATTATGGGACTTTCCATTCTAAACCAGACAGAAGTTGATGGTCCTTTGGAGCTTGTTTAAACATCTCATTATATTTTACAAAAATCTTGGACTGGGCATTTAGCCAAAAATGTATTTCCCTTTATCTTTTGAATGAGGTACATCCCAAAAGAAATTTAATGTGCATGTCTTAGGCTCATTAGCACTTTCTTCCTCAGCCATATCTATCGGCTATATTGGATAATGGATAATTTTGACAAATAGTAGACCTCCCCTCCTTCTCCAAAAATTACCTACCATTTTTTTTTCTGATAGCTGAGATATCTCCATGCCTCAAAAGAGAAGTCTTTTAGTAAGCTGGACTTTGAAGGTCTTGATCTCTCTGTGGTCCACCCCCTTCTCGACTTGTAAATACCCATATTGTGGATGCACAGCTGTAGGTCATGAGAGGATAACGGAAGAGATGAATGATAAACCACAGGGGCCAATGATTCTCCTACAGGCAAACAGATCCCAATTAGCACTCCAGTTTCTAGCCTATTCTTGAGAATGAACAAAGAAGCAGGAGGGAGAGGAAGAGAATGTCTTCTAGACATCAAATATCATTAACAGTAACTTATGAGCCTTCTCAGAGCCAGTCACCATGCTCTGAATTTTTCACAATCTCACTTAAATCCTCACAACAAACCTGCCAGATAGGTATCATCTCCTTTTTTGATAGAAGAATGCAAGTATTTAAATTGTTGCCAAATAAGTGCTACAGAAAATACACATTATAGAAGTTCAGAAGGAAGGAAAAAGTCACTGGAGTGGGGTTGCCCAGGATGGTCTCAAGGCAGAGCTGGAAACATGTATGATTTGGACCAGTAGAGGGCAAGGAAGGGAAGTTGCATTAGAGATGAGATAAAGAGATCAAAAGGCACGTTGGGCTCTTGTGACTAGGGATTTGGGTTTACACAGGAGAAGAAATAAAAGATAAGGCTAGTGAGGAAATTTGGGGACACATTAAGAGGGTGACGTTGGTCAGGCTTCCGGAAGTAAAGTCTGAAGCAGGGATTCAGGTCCATGGGTGTTATTATGCGTGCGCTTTCTGGAGAAAGGGAGCGAAGGCAGCAGGATTCAGCAAGAGAAGATGCTCAGCATGAATGTGGCTTTGGCTGGGGTCCTGCAAAGGCTGGATACTGCAAGGAGCTCAGAGCTTGAACAGCACCACAGATATGGTCCCCCGTTGAAGCAAGTGCAGCCTTTGCCCCCCTGCAACCTTTGTTTGTGGGATGCCCTGAGAGGTGGGGAGCCCACTTCACATTTATCTGAAAACAATCCTCTGGAGAAGGAATAGCTGACAACAGTCAGCAGGTGACACTCCCCATAGCTGAGGAAGTGCACACAGCCTTGCACAGGGGATCAGGGTGGCCCCTCAATGATGTCCACTCTGGAACGACTCAAATACCATGCTAACAAGTCTGGGGTTGTCCTCACTGAGGAAAGGAGGCTGAGGAAGGGGTTTCAAGGTCATAACACCATTTGGGATGAATATTATGAAGTGCTGGGAAAAATGGATTAGAAGAGTGAGGGACTGAAAGCGCCTTTGGTAGACAATTGTGATAACATACATATTGATCATTTAGTTTAGACACACTGCAATAAGTGCCTTATGTGGATTATCTCAGTTCCCAATATAGTCCCCCCAAATCTTATGTTATTACAGATGGGGAACTCAAGTTCTAAAAGCCTTATTAACTTGCTCAGGTCTGTGGCGGGTAAATGGTGGAGTCTGAGTAACTGGTAGGTAGAACTTTGTAATTGTGTGTGAGGAAGGAGGCTGTTCGTACTAGTTTCCTATTGTCACAATAACAAATTACCACAGATGTGATGTCTTAACACAGCAGAAGTTTATTCTCTCATAGTTCCACAGGCCATAAATCAGAAATCAGTACACCTGGGCTGAAATCAAGACGTCAACAGCCAGCCATTTTTTATCCTACGACACTGTGGAAAAATGTTAAGATTTTTGAAGCCATATCACTAGGAGAATAGTGGCATTAATGAAAAAAAAAAAAAAAATGAAACCAGTCCAGGGATTAGATCAGAGACAGAAATGGAGGGGTTTGGTTTGGGGTGTACTAAACCTGAAGTGTTGGCAGAATATCCATGTGGACAAAGCCCGAGGGAGCTAGAAGACTGGGACTGGAGCTCAGAAGCAGTCACAGATACCGGCTTAGCACCGTGAGGAGGAAGGGATGGGTGAGGCCCAGAACACTGCCTGCAGCAATGGGGCTGGACCTCCCTCTCCTTACAGGGCCCTGCCTGCCTGCTTTTCCTCACATCCAGGGGCAGGCTGGTACCTAGTCAGAGCTGCAGCCCAGGTGTCTCTATAATTCCTGCCAATTTCTTACTTATTTCATCTTGATTCTAAACTTCTGCTATCCTCAGCACAAACGTAGGGCTCCTCTGTCTTTTAGATCCCAATCTAATTCAGATTTTCTTTTTCCCCATCCACTGTGTGCCCAACTCTGTCATGTGCAGTCTTTTGCTGTTCTCTTCTATTCTTCATTGTTCTTTCAGACCACTGAGGTACAACTATCACCTAAAAGCTCTACATTTGAGATCCATCAGCCCTATTTGTACCTTTATAACTCTTCATTTCCAAAACTCTCTTCTGTTGTGTATCTTTCCAGGATCGGCCTCCAGCTTCCTCTAGGACTTCAGTGGAGAAATCCCACTTATCTGTTCCATCCAAGCCACATGCTGAAACTTTTGATTTTTTTTTCTCAACTTCACTGCTTTTCCTCTTTACTCCTTTCATGATATTTCTCACCCATTACCTCTCCACTCTCCATTCATGCCAGCACAGATTCTAATCTTTCATGTGCTTCATCTTGCCTATGAAAAACCTCTGATGATACTTGGATCTCTATTCAACTGGAAAAGCATGATGTGAATTAGATTCCTTTAATGGTCCAGGCTCTGTGGTCAGTACCATGGGATACAACATGAACCTGGCAAAGTCATTGAGGTTAGTTAGCAAGTTCACAGTCAAGTAAACAAGATAAGCTCACATCCACAGAGTATGTGGAGTGCCAGAAGACAGGAATAAGTGGTGAGGAATTCCAGAGGATAAAGAAATTACTTTAAAGGAGACACCAGGGAAGGCTCAAATGAAAAGATGGATTTTAAGCTAGGTAGGATATAATCATGCAAAGAGGGGGAAAAGGATATTCTAAACTGAGGAAGTATGGGGAAAGCTAGAAAGGCAAGGAATGTGCAGGAAACCAGTATTTTAGTGTTGCTGGAATCCATGTGCATCAGTCAGCTTGGGTTGCCACAACTAATTATCAAAAACTAGGTGGCTTAAAAACCAGGAATTAATTTTCCTCCATAGTTCTGGAGGCTGGGAAGTGCAAGATCAAGGTGCCAGTTGATTTGGGTCCCAGTGAGGACTCTCTTCCTGTCTTGCAGGTGGCTTCCTTTTTGTTGTGTCTCACAGGGCAGAGAGAGAGAGAGAGAGAGAGAGAGAGAGAGATGGGGGGAGAGGGAGGGAGGGAGAGAGAATGCTCTCTCTGCCTCTCTTTTTATGAAGCCACTGATCTCATCAAAAGAGCCTCACCCTCATGATCTCATCTAACTCTAATAACCTCCCAAAGGCTTCTTTTCCAAATACCATCACATTGGTAGTTGTGGCTTCAATATACAGATTTGGGGAGGGGGGTGAACAATACATTTCAGTCCATAGTTCCATGGCACAAAAAAGAAACAAACTGGAGAAGTGGGAGAGGTAGACTGGGGTTAAATTGTATCAAACCTAAGGCTAAATAATTTTGATCTCACTTGATAAGAAATGTGGAAACATTGAAGATTTTTGAGCAGGGGAATGCAATTCTTCAGAACAAATTTAATTCAGTAAGCACTTATTATATACCTGCTATGTTTAAAGCAGTGACCCTAGTATGAATGGATATAATTCTATAACATGATATTTGACTTTAATGACCTCAATTTCAGTGGATAGACAAGATATATGCATTATGTATATAATTAACATGTCAGTGTATGCTATTAATAATAAAATTATTAATGCAGTACAGCTTAAGCTACAGAAGTCAACAATGCTGGAGAAGGAAGGAACCCTTCCCAGAAATGTGTTTAGGATAGTAACGTGGCAACACTTGTTAAGAAGGTATGGAAGGACCAAAAATAGAGGTAGAGACAACACTTTGACTTTCATGAAACAGTAATTTGGGCAAGGAGGTATTAAGTCTTGAAACAGTTTCCAGAGGAAACTCCTGGAAACAGCTGTGAGAGACAACGGAGTAGTGCAGCTTATATGATTTGGCAACTGCCTAATGAGAGTGAAGTGGGGGAAAGCTGATGGAGTTTATAGGATTACTTTGAAGTCTCTCCTCTGGCTGCCTAGTTAAAGAATAATGTCACTAATGGCAATGAGCAGGTTGAAAGTTTGTGTTTAGGTACAAATTGGATTTGGACTTGAACTTGTTGAGTGTATAGTGACACAAGATATCTAGATGGGGGTGTCAAAATGCAGTATTGGAACTTAGGATATTAATCAAGGCTAGAGATTCAGATTTTGGAAGCTACCTCCATATTGGATCAGTTAGAAAGGATTGCCTAAGCTTTGGGAGAAGATGTGACCATGGAGAAAGAAGAGGAGCCAAAGGCAGAGCTTGGGAAATACCTACACAATGACCTGGAAGAGAAGCCAGAAAGAAGTTAGGTAAACAGCAGCCAGGGAGATAAGGGTACATCCTAGAGAGTATGTCAAAGAAAGGGGAGTTGTGATAGGGTGGGTGTTCAATGGAGAAAGATAGCCATCAAAGAGGTAGCAGGTAGAGCATAGGTCACTGCCTCTGCTAATTTGTGCTTACCGGTTACCTTTGAAACAATAGTTCTAATAATAATAATAATAAATTATAATTAATTATAATAAAATGGCTACTTAGAACATAGGAGACATTCTTTTAAGTTAATTATGTGCATTTTCTCATTTAAGTCCCATAATTCTATTAGACAGGTTATTTTTGTTGCCTCCATATTACTTGTCATGCAAGTGAGGGTCAGAGCAGTAAAGTAATTTGCCCAAGATAACATAGCTAGCGAGGATCTGACAGAGCTGGAACTCATGTTCAGGTAAGAGTGACTCCAAAATTCTTTTCCTAACCCCTGGGCAAACTGTCCAGCATGTCTGTAGATCTAGGAGAAGAGAGAAAAGAATTCAAAGAGACATGACAGAGAGGTGATCAGTCACTTCCATGCTGTCTTCATTGACAACAGACTCCAGAGTTCCTTGTTCCTCTGACCATCTCCATGTCTACTGTGCCATCTTCCAATATGGTATCACCTCAACGTTCTTGTTTTTCAACTTCCACTTCCTATTTTATTGAGAAATATGCAAAAACACGCGGACTTAGTCCCGTGCATATTTAGTAATTAGCTATTCCCCCTCTGTTACTTAGAAATCTTTCTTGTCAGCTGTGAGTTAGCTCATTGATTCTCCACAATAACCACTGAAAAGCTTTATTTCCTAAAAAGTAACAAATTCCCACTTTTTACCTCATCTAATAAATACCACATACTATTACCAGATCAACTTTCTTAAAAATATTAGCACCCTCTTTAAAAAACTGAAATATTTCCCCACTGACTATGAGATTTCTGTTCAAGTACCTCAGCATGTTATTCCAAGCCCTATTAACTTTGATTCAGATCTAGTCACTCCTACTTACTACTTTCTTACATTCTAAACCATCCAGAATACTAATTATTTACGGAAGACACGCTGTTTTTTCTTCTTTGCCTCTTTGACTTGTCATTCCCTTAGTCTTGGATGCCCATTCCATTATTTTCATTCATTCACTTACTTGGGGTAATAAACTTGCTTCAAGGGGTCACAGAGAGAGTGACATAGAGTAATTTATCCAAATGCTCTCATCTTTATATGCTCCAAAGTATTTTACAGGTATATTGTAGCCCTAAGTCATTCTTGAATTCACAATAGAACTTGCCACAGTGACTTGTCCTTAGCCTATTCAGTACGGATTCACTGAATGAACCAATGAATTATGCTTTTTGGTGTAGTAATGATGATGAAAATGACACGATCAATAGACTGCTGATTCTACTTTGGTGTTCAGAGAAATCCCTCCCCCCAGATTTTATCAGTATAATCTTTTCCTCTGTAATATTTGGTAGGTTTTCCTATGAATTCTGCCACTTGTTTGTAGATAAGAAGTAACAAGTTATATCACCACTTATGTGATAATAAAGATGTAAGTCATTTGACCTATGATTATGATAGGAAGAAAGAAAAAAATGGAGAAAATCTGAACCCCAAATTCATAAAAGGACATAATGTCCTTTTCTGTCAAGGTTTGTACATTTTATAAATTCAGAAATAGTAGTTTCTGACTTGTAATTTTATGAAGTGTAACATATTGAAAATGAATCTGAATGAAAACATAATAGTTCCAATGGAATTTTTATCTCCCAAGGCCTTTTATTTCCAAAAGTGAGTAATGTTGGTGCCTTACACAAATTAAATTGAACTTTGCTAATTTCATCCTACAAAAGTGTGCCAAATGATTTAATTTTGAGGCAAAATTATTATGTAATTATATTTGGTGTTCAAAATGCATATGGTTGAGTTATATAAATTCCATAATGGCTGATTTGTTTCCATTAAATTATTTTTTTCATGGTCTCCTTAGAGGAAATGAACTCAAATTGTTAAACTAATTACAATCAAACATCAACTAGCTGGAACCTAAAATTGGATAATAGTTGCTGGATCAGCTTTTATGAGAAAGAGGCAAATACCAAGACACTAGGTTAGAAATAATTTATCCTTCCTGCCCATGCAAATTCAATGGTGTGTCTTGGGGCCTATACTAATTCATTCATTATTGCAGTAATTCCTTCCTCTTCAATTTTGTTTATTCAAAAGCAAATATTTACTGAAGGCACTCTGGGCCATGTGCTGTAAATCCATGTTGAAAAGACATGGATTTTTGAAAACACATAGATTGACATGTGCTGAAGCTCCAAAAGCCTTGCAACCCAAAGCACAAGAGAACTTTGACTTCACCTGAGACCTATTGAATTAGAATCTGCATTTTAGTGAGGCATCAGGTAATTCCTAACACAGATAAGTTTCAGAAGTGCTCATCTAAAATAATGAACCATGTAAATGAATCTTATTGTTATAATACCAACATTACACAGCAGTATATAAAATCAGAATATGTATATCATCTGCTTCATTGATGTTTGTTATAGTGAACTTAAATAATGGCAGAAAGACCACAATGCATTTTCTTGATTCAGTGAAGTGAATCCATAAACCTCAATCCTCAGTTCTATGAGACCAGGTGTACAACTTAACTATGTTTATTTGCTTTTTTTTTTAAATTAAAAAATTTTCTTTAATGTCTATTTATTTTTGAGAGAGAGAGAGAGAGCATGAGTGGGGGAGAGGGAGACACAGAATATGAAGCAGGCTCCAGGCTCTGAGCTGTTGGCACAGAGCCCCATGCAGGGCTCAAACTCAGGAGCCATGAGATCATGACCTGAGCCGAAGTTGGATGCCTAACCGACTGAGCCACCCAGATGCCCCATATTTGCTCTTGGTTTTATTTGCAGGCTCGGCAGCTAGGCAGTAATCACCTCCAGGTCACCTTTCAGCTGATCATAGGTTGCTCACCAGTATAATACTTCTGAGATTTCCATAAATTCTTTACATTCAGACTAAACTGTGGTAGAGACTACTGGTTACCTACGTGAACATACACTCTTCCTTCTCCCTAAGAATAAAACCTCAATTTTTGCTTCTCACACTACCACCAGCTAAAAAAATACAACAAGCAAAGGAACAAAAACTGTCATCTGTCATTTTCCTGACCGCTACTGTGGGATGTAAGTGGACATGTTGTATGGGATTTCCAAGAAGCATTCTTAAAAGGGAGGAGCAAACACATTTTCTTGTCTTCCTTCTTCCTGCCATCTGAAATGCACATATGATAGCTAAATTTCCAAAAGCCACTTTGGATTATGAGGAAATGCATGAAGAAGCAACAAAATAGGAGGAATGTGAATTCTTCATGAACACGGAACTGTGTATCAGCCCTCGACTGCCTCCTTAGGAGTTCTTGAATGTGATATAAAAAAAATTCTATTGTTCTTAAGCCACTAGTATTTTGGGTTTCTCTATAACAAGAAGCTAATCCTAACATAAATCATACTACTACTAATGAGCATATATAATGACTGAATATGCAATTTGCATTTTGCATTAGGAAAATATAGATGGCAATTTTGGTAAGGGAAGACAAAAAAACAAGGGGCGGTGCTATGGAATTTAGTAGTGTTTTTCTATAATGTTTGTCTTTAAGGAAAATAAACATGTTATAATTAATACCTAGGGACAGAAAATGTCCAGCAGTGTAAACAGGAACATTCTCTTACTTAAATTTGTATGTGCGTGTGTGTGCTCTATTGAAAAATAACTCACAGTAAAAGAAAAACAGCGGTTTATATTCATTCTTTCATTTGTTCATTAATGTATTCATTAAAACAAACATTCATAAAGTGTCTATTTTATATTAGTCACTATAGAAAGCATTGCAAAATCAAAGAAAAACATGACAAAGTCTTTATGTTTAGGAACTAATAACCTAGTAGAGAAGACAGAGACATACACAGATTATTAATATTTTGTAAAAAAAAATACAAAAAAAATACAATGACACTAAATGCTAGGACAGGATGTGTAGCCTTTGATGAGATGTAAAGAAATACAGAAATTATCCAGGTAGACTGAATAGGCCAAGGGAACAGAAGCAATAAGGGACAAAAGTCCTATGTGCAGGAAACAACAAGTAATTTTATGTTGCAGATAAAGCTGAAGAATCAGCAAGACTAAGTGAATGCTTTATGTTCCCTTATTCAGAAGGTAGACTTTTAATCATAGGGAATCAGGAACTATTGAAAGGTTTTAAAGCAGGGAACTGACATGCTCAGATTTGTGCCTTATTTAAAACTTTCTGTTGCCACATGGTGACTATGGGTTTGAGGAAGACGGCAATGGAAACAAAGAAATCAGCTAAGAGGCTATTTGGGTCGTCCAGTGAAACACAATGATGGCCCAGATCCAGACAGTGGTGAAAGGCCTGTGGGGAAAAAGGAGCCCAGGTTGAAGACGTATATTGCAAATGAAATCATCAGGAGCCAATAACTGATGTGCTGTGGGAAGTGAGGCATGAGGGAGTTAAGAACGATTCCATGAGTTCTAGGTTGAGGGATGGCTAGAGGATAGAGCCACTAACTGTTGTTCTAGAAAAGTTAAGCCCCAAATCTCTTACATGCAACCCCAAATTTGCACCTGAGCATAGGCTCTAGGGCCAGATTTTTACAGATTAAAATCCCAACTCTACTCTTTTGACTATAAGCAAGGTATTTAACCTCTCCAGTTTATTTTTCCCATGTATAAAATGTTTTTTTTTTGTAAAATACAATGTGTATGAAGACTGAGTTAATACATGTAAAAGTACTTAGAACAATAATTGAAATAAGGTGCTCTGTAAATATTGTTCATTATTATTATTACCGCACTAACAAACTCATGCATTCAGAGTGAAGTGGTTACCCATGAACCAAAGGGAAGTTGTTTGAACATAGAATGCTGGGAAAAATTAGTATTTAAAGTGTTTCAAGGAAGAAGAGACCATGCAAGATTTGAAGCAGAAAAATATTAGAGAAATAGGAGAAAAGCCACAGGAGTTCAGTATAAAGAACCCAAGTAAGTAGAAAGCTTTAAAAATAAAGTAATTAACAAGATCCAGTATAGCAGAGGGGCAGTAAGGTAGCAATACAAAAATGCTGACTGTATTGTACAAGGAGGAGATAATCGATGGATTTAAAGCAAATTTGATGGAGTGGCAGGGCTGAAACCAGGTGGCAGAGAGTTGAGAATAAAGGGATTAAAAATGAAAATAGCAAAAATAGACTAATCTTTTGAGAAGATGAAAGGAGTGGGAAGTAAAGTAACTGAATAAACGAGATTTGAGGTCAAGGGAGGGCAATTTTAGAGACTAAAGAGAAACCAAGAATCATGGGAGAGCAAATGATCAATGACAGGAAGGTGAAAGAAACAGAATTAATAAAACATGTAAAGGGATCAGCTTTGTGCATGAGATACTTCATATTCTTATGATTAAGTACAGGAAAAAGGAAGGGAATGGTTATTGATGTTTGTAAGTATGAGAGAAGGGAAATAAGGTTGAAGGAAGTCATGCCTAATGGCCACAATTCCTTTTAACTGATATAGAAGGTAAGTTTACTGGTCAGTCATGGATATTTCCATTGATCTAGCATCAAGATACACTAATGGAAAACTTAGCACGTGCTAGATGCCATTAGAAATAACAATTGTTGCAAGATAAATTGTTGACCCTTAGGGAGTCTTCCAATCTAGCTGGTGCCAAGATATGCCAAGTGACTGGCAATGGAAAGAAGAACATGACTGTTGTCATATATGTCCAGCAGGCAGTATGGACTCCTGGGATTTTGTGGAGAGGAAAATTAGTGTAGACTTTCTTCTTGAAGAAAGACCTTTGTCGGGACTTTAAAGAATTGATAGGCTTCGAACAAGCAGAAAGGAGGTGAGCTGGGGACAGACAGCAAAAATCAATATGAGATGTGATATTTTCTGAGTAGGATATTATTGGATTAACTGGAAAACTATAGTAAAGGCATGAGAATAGAGAATTTTGCAAGAAGACTAAAAACTTCAGAGGGATTCGGAGGAGATGAACACTGGGGTGGATATTTCCATGAAGACAATCTGGTCAGAAAGGGGCCTTTAAGAATGGTGATATCTGAAATTTCTGATTTCCTGGCACTGAGTCATTTTAAAGGAAGTGACCAGTCCCTGGAGAGACTGATGAAGCAGGATACAGTCACTTGGGTTTGGGGTCCCTTTGAGTGTGTCAGAAAGTCTGGAAAAGGATTACATTCTTGGTTCTCATCAACCCAGCCATGTTGACTGAGCAAATTCCAGAGTGGAGATGGGCTCTGTACCACTGAGTAATCTATCTTCTTTTTTTTTTTTTAACATTTATTTATTTTTGAGACAGAGAGAGACCGAGCATGAACGGGGGAGGGGCAGAGAGAGAGGGAGACACAGAATCGGAAGCAGGCTCCAAGCCATCAGCCCAGAGCCCGACTCCAGGCTTGAACTCACGCACCGCGAGATCGTGACCTGAGCCGAAGTCGGACGCTTAATCGACTGAGCCACCCAGGTGCCCCCAATCTATCTTCTTGTATACAGAACTTTGTATACCACACTTAGACACCACACTTACATCCTCACACCACCATCATGCACACAGCTATGGATGCCACATAACAGACAAGTTACAGAGCTCATGAACCACTAGGGCTCCTTGGACCACTGATCAGGTGTTTTTGTTTGTTGTTTGTTTTGTTTTGTTTTGATTTGTTTTTGCCTACAGACTTATGAGTTTTTGCTCTTTTTCTATCAAAAGCATTTCAAACTACTATTTCCATTCGGAAAGCCACAGTTACACATGATAAGCAATAGAGGAAAATCCATCTAAGCAAATGGTACACCCTCTATCCCTATGTCAAGCCTTAGGCTGAGCATAAAGCTATCATAAGCTCCCAGGGTGTCTGAACCAACTTGAAAGTCTGGATGGATAGGCAGTTGGCTGAGGAATGGAGCAGTTGTGGTTTCTTTGTAGAATGATGACTTCTGAGACAGATGTTAGGGATGGGAGTGAATGAGTGGGTGAGAGAAAGGACTTATGTCCAGAAAGAATTATTAATATTGGAAAAGTGAGACATCTGGGCAGAGGAGGCAGACAGTTCCCTTGTTTTGCATTATCATGTGGGTTTAAGAATTTACTGTGTGCAAAATAAGTGGGCAGTACCAGGAAAAAGCTGCCAGGGCATGAGGCCTTTTGAAAGCTCTTTCTTTTGAGACAATTATTGACATTGGTTTTGAATGCCAAATGCCTGATTGTAATTCTAGTCAGAGGCAGTGTTCATAACATCAGGCCGTATGTGTCGTCGTGCACATGTGGAGAGTGAGGTTACTCTGAAAAAAGATATAATTTTCCCATCCAAGATGGCTCATTTATTTTGATAGCTGCAAATGCACAAGGGAGAATGGGCATAGCCTTTGGCTGCAGGTGTTTCTCAGCTAGCGCAGATTGGCGGGGGCTGGATGGTGGAAAACCTGTCGACTTCCTCTCCAAATAGAAGCTGGGAAATCATCCAACACGTCCCACTTTCCTGAGAGGAAGCAAGATGTGGGGACAGGAAGGCTGTGTCAATAAAGCAGTGCAGCAAAGCCTTTTGCAATTGTTTTTGCATCATAAATATGCTACAGCCAAGCTTATGAAATTCTGATTCTGAACAATTATAATTTGCTGACATTCTTCGACAAAATTGAGAGGAACTGAGTTTGTGGTCCTTTCCCGTGAAATCTTCTGTAAAACAACACAGAGAGGAAACTTCAGAATGGGAGCCACCCTTGTCAAACCAAGAGTGCTAATTAGGGCATGGAAGATTGTGCTTCCGCATCACAACCTGCCCAGAAAGAAGAGGATGTGCGCTTCTCAGGAGGGGTTTCCTGCTTGGGCCAGTAGCCTTGACTTCTGGGATCTTACTGACCTTGACTTCAGATATAATCCAGTCCACACAGGGTGGCTTCCCCAAATTCCTCCATGATGCTTCCAAAAGAATCTACGATAGTGTGCCCTCATCATCACCTGTTTCCCAAACGCACAATCTCTTGTTTCTGACGTTGAATTCTTTTGGGTGATGACTCAGTGAATTCATCGCAGTCCTTCCTAGCTCCATTATCCCCCTGCTTCCTCTAATTGTAATGGCCTTAAACATCCCTCAGCTTGTCATTCCTCCCTAGCAGCAGCTGCTTCTGGGTGACAGCGGTCAAAGTGGAACAGACAGAATAATTCTGCCTCCCACTGCTCCCCTGCTGCTTCACTGTGCCCAAGTCTAGGACAGTTTAAAGAAGCCTCTAGGGCTGAGGACTCAGATCTAACATGATGTTTATGAATCACTGGAAAAACCCTTGAATCAAAATAGTTTGGTCTCTGCAGCAGGTTAGTTTCCTATTTTAAGGATCACGGATTTACGTCATGTTGCATCATTAGGGAAACTTAATGGCCGAGCAGAGTTATGGAAAGATGCTCTGGGAGGTCCACCATGTTTGACAAAACTGGAAAGAACATACTAGATAGAAAAGTGAGAAGAGAAGTAGTCAAAGGGTTTTAGACAAAGCTCTCTGCTTGAGCAAGACTAGCATCTTGTAAAACTGCCACATATTTTGTTTTCTCCCAGTCCTTCAAATATTCAACAAATCTATATCACACATGGACTACACAGCAGGCATGGTTCTAAGTCACAGATATACAAGATAAAACAATGGCAGTCAAAAAGATGATGGTCAGAATAGGGCTTATATTCTTATTCAACACATATTTATAGAGCACTGGTGTCCCTATTTTCCAGAGGTAGCCTGCGTTTACTCCTGCTGTCTCACATAACTATTAGCACTTCACCCTTTCACTCAAAAATATCTATGTCTGCTCAGTAATTTATATGGTCATGTTAACTTATGTGCCTGGAGCTCTGTGAGGTGTTGGGAATGTGAGAAGAGCAGGTCTCAGGGAAACTCACAGTTTTAGAAGGTAATCAAGCACACAAGCAAAACAGTTATTCAGCAAGTGCTACAGCAGAAATTAATACAAGTTTCTTAGAAATTCTGCCATATCTTTTTAAAGAATTTTTTTTAGTCTTTATTTATTTTTGAGAGAGAGAGAGAGAGAGCGCACAAGGAGGAGAGGAACAGAGAGAGAAGGAGACACAGAATCCGAAGCAGGCTCCAGGCTCTGAGCGGTCAGCACAGAGCCCGATGTGGGGCTTGAACTCACAAACCATGTGAGATCATGACCTGAACCGAAGTGGGGCACTTAACTGCCTGAGCCACCCAGGCGTCCCCATATCTTTTAAAAGCATTAGCATTTGGGGGTGCCTGGGTGGCTCAGTCAATTAAGCATCCCACATCAGCTCAGGTCATGATCTCACAGCTTATATGTTCAAGCCCCATGTTGGGCTCTGTGCTGACAGCTCAGAGCCTGGAGCCTGCCTTGGATTCTGTGTCCTCCTCCCTCCCTCTCTCTCTCTCAAAAATAAACATTAAAAAAAATTTATTAAAAAATAGGTAGCAACATTTGGCTGAAAGATAAGGGGAAGAAGGCAGAGAGGTGAAAGCAGGTGAGAATTAATCACTAATTTTTTTCTGACTGGAATAGACAGGGTAAACAATGTGTGCCTGAAACTAATAGGCCAGGAAAGAAGATGGCTTGTATGGGGCCCAAATGATTTGAATGTAATAAGAAATGAGGGTTTACTAAAAGCATATGGCTGATATAAGTACACTTTAATATATACTTTTCAGGGGCGCCTGGGTAGCTCAGTCAGTTAAGCATCCACCTTCAGCTCAGGTCAAGATCTCACGGTTTGTGAATTCAAGCCCCACGTCGGGCTCTGTGATGACAGCTCAGAGCCTGGAACCTGCTTCACATGCTGTGTCTCCCTCTCCCTGTAACCCTCTCCTGCTCATATTCTGTCTGTCTCTCTCTCTCAAAAATAATCAAACACTAAAAAACAATAAAATATACCTATTGCACTTTTCAATATTTCCTGTCCTTTTTCACACTCTGGACCCCAGCTGTGTCGTATGTGTACACACACACCACACCACACACATTCTCACACACAGCTGAAATGGAATATCTATATGCTCCATATTTATATTGATTCCACTCTTCCGCTGGGTGATAATCTAAGGTAAGAAATGTTTTTTATAAGAGAGACCCAAAGAGGGCAAACTTCTCCCTGAGTGCTTTCTGAACTTCTCCTTTTATTTGGATTTTCCCCTTCCATTCTTCTCCCTGACTTTTTACTTTCCTCTTTGAGAGAATTCTGGGTCCTCCTCTTTTTATAAACAGCTAAACCACCCCACCCTTGCTGATGGAGGGAGACTTTTTATCGCTTTCTGGACAGTGGAATGTGAGGAAACTAATATGCAGCATTTCTAGGCCTGTAGTCTAAAAACTTTCCCATCATTAGTCACGTGCTACTAGCTGGGCATTAACTTGGAGCAGAGCTGCCCACTTCTCCCTACTTGATGTTAGAGGAAACAGAAATCTATGGGAAGCTATGGAGATTTGGGGGATGCTTCTTAAGCAACCAGTATTCATTACGTTAAATAATATAACTTCTCTTCTTCCTCACCTTTTCCACTGAAGTTCTGCAACCCGAAAAGTTACCTATAGATCATTAGACAGGAATTCTCCTCTTCCTCCTCCTCCTTCTCCTTATTATTATTATTATTTTTTATTCTTGAGAGAGAGAAAGAGAGAGTGAGCTCATACATGAGGAAGGGAGGGGCAGAGAGAGAGGGAGACAGAGAATCTCAAGCAGGCTCTGCACTGTCAGCATGGATCCCAACATGGGGCTTGAACCCAAGCACCATGAGATCATGACCTGAGCAGAAATCAAGAGTCAGAAGCTTAACCAAATGAGCCAACAAGGCACCCCTAAAAGAATTATTCTAATAGTTTTCCCAATTAGAATTGGAAAATTCTTGTCTTATTCTTGAGATGGACTAAGTGAATGAAGAAGACCAAGGGTTTTGGTTTTTGTTTTACTTTGTGCTTTAATGTTAAAGTTTAGTTGTGGCCTATTAGAAGATTAAATACCTGTGTTCTCTCAAATCGGCCCGGGAGACCCCTCCAGTTACCTGCAACTCTTCTCTCAACATTTGCCAGAGAAACAAAACATAGTGTATGAAACAAAACATAGTGTATTAACTTCCACTCCTATATTATTTAGTTTTTATGAGCTCCACTAATGGAAAAATCGATGGCTTGGGGTCTACTTCTTGGCATCTCTCACTAACAAGGTGCAGGTAAGGGTTCCCTAAGCCTTTCTAGTTTGGCTCGAAGTACTGCTCAGGCTTACTACCCACCATCCTTCACTCAATTACACACACTCCTACTAAAGATGTCTCTGCTTTGAGGCAGAAGCTAGAATTTGTTCACTTATTCAACAAACTTTGAGCCTCAGGGACTGGAAATTTCTAGGGATCCAGAGATAAACAAAACAAAGGTGATCCCGCAGAAGAGCCTGAAATCTGGTACCAGAGAGAAATATATCAACAGAGAATCACAATAGAGGTTTTGATGGGAATGTGAACAGACAGAATGTGAGAGGGCATGACTAACATAATCCAGGGTTATCAGGAAAGACTTCACAGAACACTCACCATTCCAGCTGGTTTCATGGGAGAAGAAGGTTTTGTCAGGTGGAAGAGGAGATGAAGAAGGTTAGGCATATGATAGTATAAATTCAAAGGAAAAAGTTAGAAACAAGTGTGTCACATACAGAGAACTATAAGGAATGCAGTATTGTTGGAGCATCATGTTGGTGCATATGGAAGAAGTGGGTGGGTCTAGATTGAGAAGGCTTTGGGAAGCAGCCTAAGGAATCCCAGCTTTATTTAGGGGGGTAGGACTCTACCTAGGACAACTGTCGTGATAAACCCATGATTTTCTTTATAGTCTTGTGGTTGATACCATTTTGTCATTTAGACTGTGTGTGTCTAGGGATTTCCATGGTCCCTTTGAAGCTTCCTTAGCTATGATTTCATGTTCAGTGACTCAGAGGGAGCAAGTAGGATCAGGAAGTTAGAAACAATGTGACTGGGAATAACCATTCTCCCAGGTTGAAGGCAGCTGATAAGGTCAGAGGGTGGGGTCCCCCTCACCATCCTGCACTGGCTGGGCAGAGGCAGGACTGGGGGTAAACTGTGCTCTTATAAGAAGGAACAGCAGTGTTGGAAGGTCTGAGATACAGGGCCACTTTTTGCTCTCCTTAATACCATGATCTGAACCTGCTTCTGTTCAAATGCCATGTACACGTTGGGTGCTCAACATATGCTTGTTGTTGATGGTTGCACTGAATTAGCTCAGAATCTATATAATAGGAATAAGGACAAGATGTCATCTTCACAGCTAGGACTACCCTGACAAATATATATATATATTATAATTTTTGTATTATAATACAATACAATAATTGTCAGGGGACAAATATGCATGTGTAGGTTTTATAGGAATAACAGATGTTTTCTAGTCAAATAATGCACTTTGGTCTACCAATTTTAGAAATACACAAAGATGGATCTAGAATAACAGAGCTGGAAGGAAGCTCGGAGTTCATCTAACACCTTATTTTTAGATGATGAAATTAAGGCTCAGAGATATTTTCCAGATACTAAAGTTCTAATAGGATTTTAATATAAATGAAGCTCATTCTAGTAAATTTATATCTATTGCCAATAAAATGAAAGGTTCCAGGGCACCTGGGTGGCTCAGTCAGTTGAGCGTCCAACTTAGGCTCAGGTCATAATCTCACCACTCATGGGTTAGAGCCCCACGTCGGGCTCTGTGCTGACAGCTCAGAGCTTGGAGTCTGCTTCAGATTCTGTGTCTCCCTCTCTCTCTGCCCTTCCCCCACTTGCACTCTGCCTCTGTCTCTCAAAAATAAGTAAGTGTTTAAAAAAAAAACAGGTTTCTATATAATAAAATAAAATATAAAATAAAACGTTTCTATAACCACACAGCAATTATTTTACTTTTAAAAATATCAGTAAGGACCTCAGAATTCTTCTTGGTCCATTATTATTTTCTTTAGTAGAGAAGTTCTCCACTACACTGAATCTCTAAAAAAGGAAGACATTTTGCTCTTTTGAACACTACATAGCACATGGTATGTGTTCAAAAATTCTTGTCAAATAAGATTTAGCCATACCTTCTCTAATTCCTGCAAAATTCTAATACTTCTATGAGCTAAACATTAGAGATGTTCTTGAAGCACAAAACTGAAGGAAGAAAATATCATGTCTACATTATCAAATACTACTTTAAAAGCAATCTTTTAACATTTTCTGGAAGCTAATACCTAGTGGATTTTTCAGATAGAAACTTCTAGTCTATGCTGATTCTTCTGTGGTTGGTCATGCATCTGTGATGGCTGGTGGTCCTTTGCATTGACAGGAAATGTTATGATGACCACAGAAAGCTGCATACAGGTTTGTTTTTCATCCTGAATATTCAGATCCTTTTATGCTAAATCTGGGATGGAAATAGTTCTCTTAAACAAACTTGCCCTTTTGACCTATAGAATGAAAGAATCATACCCTTGAGGTCAGTCTAAAATCTCTGAGCCAGTGAATCTCTAACAGGTGTAGCCAGACAATGAAGGATGCACATAATTTGGGTACTATATCAAATAACGTTGAGTATAATTTGAAAAATTGTATTAAATAAAATACAAAACCTATTTATCTATTGTTTTCTGCAATACAAAGTACAGAAAGTCAAACTTAAAAGAATCTTAGCTGGTTGGGGAGGCAAAAGATTGACTAGAGTTGGAGGTACGGGTGTGCGATAGTATTCAAATCCATTCATGTCCAAGATAGAAATCAGCTTTTAGACAGAGCCAATAGGACAGATCAAAACTGTCAATCCTATGCTGTGTCTGATAAGTCTTCTTAGTACCATTAGCTCCTGATAACTGCTATTTATAACAAGTTCAGCTAGAGAATGTGATCCATCTTCTAGGATAAGATCAGGATGGCTCAGGAAATGGCTGCCACACTGTTGACTCTCTCATGACCTCCCCATGTCACCAAGCAGGTGCTTTCAAAAGAGTTAGCTGGGGCATGGGGGTGGAGAATCCCTCCAAACAAGAGCAAAAACAGTTGGAGATGATTTTCTCAGTTGATAACCCTGGAACAGAACCCTATGGAAGGAATCCAAATAAAAACCTTCTCATTCAGGAAATAATGCACGTCATGTGCTGATCACAACCTTTTTCTCCATTCCTGTTCAAGGAACTTACAAAGCTGAACTCTTCCAAGTTTTCCAGATTTTCAGGGTTGCACTCCCATAGCTTAAGCAGAGAAAGAACAAAGCTTTTAGGTCAGCCACATCTGCCAAAATAACCATTGTAATTACATGTATTATAATAAAAATAATTGGAAAGGTGGGCTCAGCACTTATAGGAGAGCAGAAGAGAAAGCAAGGCATTTTTCCTAGTCAAACTTTAAGACTGATGTTGGGCAGAAGTGCTTAGAGGTGGGAAAAGGATAGCTCTTTGTTTATCAAAACTTGTTATCATGACTTTGCTGTTTGAGTAAAACAGATTCAAAGTGTTTTCCTTCTAATTAGTACTCTCCCAACATTGTTGAATCATTTCTATTAATCATATCACTTTTTTTTCAGGAAAGAGAGTAATAAATTGACAAATTACAAAGCTAGTTGTAAACAAACACTTGCTAACAGTATAATGCTATCAGGCTCTACCTATAGCTTACAGAATGTTTTGAATTTTACTCAGGGGTAGGGCCAAAGTTTCCTCTTTGGTGGAAACGCTGTATAAGAATAATAGCAGTTATTGTTGAGGAAGTTCACACTGTGAGCCAGGCACTATGTTAAGCACTTTACATTACCTCATTAAAGTCTCATAACAAATCTATGAGGAAGGAAATATCATTCGTTCTTTGCCAATAAGGAAACAAGCTTAGAGAAGTGATACAACTTGCTCAGCATCACGTAGCTGTTAAGTGTCTTGGGATGATAGCGTGGAGAGAGGATTGTGAGGGAGGCAGGATGCAAATCCAAGCATACTGCTGACTTTCTTCTTTCTTGAAGGCAGAAGGCAGTGATCCATGGGAGACACAAACCTTTAAGCTCTTATCAGTTTAGTGTGAATGAGTTTCAAATTCTTTCCTGAAGGCCATGAAAAGCAAAAAGGATCCAGAGAAGGTCAAGCAAGGAGGGAGGACACACGTAAAGGAAAAACATGACCTGAGTTGAGAATTAGGGTGGCAACAATAGAACAGGTGCTTGAAATGGGGGCTCACAAAGGCCACTTGCTAGGTTTATAATTTAGCTCAAGGCCAATTTTTCGTGGATGCCTTTCTGTATTTACTTTTGATTTATTTACCAGAACCCTAAATAAATCAAATAAATAAAGATGCCGTGACATGTGTAAGGTTATAACCAATTTATTTGTCCTGAGAAATCATCTGTTTTATAGTCTTTAAAAAAAAATGCCTATTTGTTGAGTGCATAGTGAGAACAAGTGGCAGAGGCATTGTGGTAAGAGCTAATTTGATTACCCATGTTGAGAGGAACTTGTTCCCAGAATCCTAGTATGCAAATGTTTCAGGCACAGCGCTGATGGTGGAATTTGGGAATTTGATACAGCTTTACGCAGCACATATTTAGGTAGCAGATATTAAAAAAAAAAGAGTGATGTATTTTGCCGCTACTTTTAGTTTGCAGTTATGGCAAGCAATCAGCATTTATCAACTTTTCTTTCCAAATCAATTTATTTCTGTTAAAACTCCAAGTCAACATTAACTAAAAATATTAAAGAAATTATAGTATAGGTTGTTTGCACTTATGGCCCTATGGCAAATAATGTGAAGATCATATGCACAGAGCTCATAAAAGTGCTCAGTAAATCCTGTGGAACTAAATGTAGCTAGTGACATAATGACATATACAGAAAAATACTTTCTGGATCCTTAAAAATTATCATTCACAAAATTTCATCTTAGGAAAGCTAATCCTTATTTTAAATGAGTCAGATTGACAATGCCAAACATAAAATTTGAAAAACAACAACAAAAAAACCCAAAACCCAGTGCAGTAGCCAGTGGCTTTATTTTTACTCATGTTTATTTTGCTTTTGCATATTATACATGCACAAACTAAGAGAAGTCAAATGAGTGTGTCACCAACGTTAAGAGGAAGTAAAATATTTTAAATGCCTCTCTCCATTTAATTTAATTATCCACCATCCCACCTCCAAGTGATTTGGAGCAGATTTTCTTGGGGGATTGTTAAATTTCTGATATCTGGCACGATGGCGTTTGCTTCTGAGATGGATAGTGTTGACAGTTCTGAATAATATACCACCCTAAGCCATAAAGGCATAGAATCTCAGCCCTAGTCCCCCCTACAACCTCTTCACTTTACAGAGAAAGAAAGTGAGATGAGAAACAGAACCAAAAACATACAGTTAAATATCCAGCAGCTTATTAGGCATACAATAGACTTTGAAAATTTGAACTATAATATTGCTAAAATATAATTTCCTTATTTTGCTGGATTTGTTCATTTTCTAAGAAATGAGCACATGTGGAGGAAGTAGCCTTCAGAGTCCATCCGACTCCTCTTTCTTGCGTATATTACATAATCCTTCTCTGCTTCAGTTTCCTTATTTCTTTTTTTTTTTTATTTTTTTTTTATTTTTTTTATTTTTTAATATATGAAATTTACTGTCAAATTGGTTTCCATACAACACCCAGTGCTCATCCCAAAAGGTGCCCTCCTCAATACCCATCACCCACCCTGCCCTCCCTCCCACCCCCCATCAACCCTCAATTTGTTCTCAGTTTTTAACAGTCTCTTATGCTTTGGCTCTCTCCCACTCTAACCTCTTTTTTTTTTTTTTTTTCCTTCCCCTCCCCCATGGGTTTCTGTTATGTTTCTCAGGATCCACATAAGAGTGAAACCATATGGTATCTGTCTTTCTCTGTATGGCTTATTTCACTTAGCATCACACTCTCCAGTTCCATCCATGTTGCTACAAAGGGCCATATTTCATTCTTTCTCATTGCCACGTAGTACTCCATTGTGTATATACACCACAATTTCTTTATCCATTCATCAGTTGATGGACATTTAGGCTCTTTCCATAATTTGGCTATTGTTGAGAGTGCCGCTATAAACATTGGGGTACAGGTGCCCCTATGCATCAGTACTCCTGTATCCCTTGGATAAATTCCTAGCAGTGCTATTGCTGGGTCATAGGGTAGGTCTATTTTTAATTTTCTGAGGAACCTCCACACTGCTTTCCAGAGCGGCTGCACCAATTTGCATTCCCACCAACAGTGCAAGAGGGTTCCTGTTTCTCCACATCCTCTCCAGCATCTATAGTCTCCTGATTTCTTCATTTTGGCCACTCTGACTGGCGTGAGGTGATATCTGAGTGTGGTTTTGATTTGTATTTCCCTGATAAGGAGCGACGTTGAACATCTTTTCATGTGCCTGTTGGCCATCCGGATGTCTTCTTTAGAGAAGTGTCTATTCATGTTTTCTGCCCATTTCTTCACTGGGTTATTTGTTTTTCGGGTGTGGAGTTTGATGAGCTCTTTATAGATTTTGGATACTAGCCCTTTGTCTGATGTGTCATTTGCAAATATCTTTTCCCATTCTGTTGGTTGCCTTTTAGTTTTGTTGGTTGTTTCCTTTTCTATAACTATTTTTTTTAATCACAGAATTGAAGGAAGGATTGAATGAGTTGACATAAATGTATAAAGCTCAGAGCATGGTCCTTCTCAAAAAGTTCTGTTTCCTCTCCACCATACAGTACATTATATGTAAGACAGGATTATTTTAAGGACTAAAAAATGATTAAAGGGAATACAAGTGGCTTTCTTTCTCACTAGTAATTAAACTCTAACAAATGCAGGCAACTTTACAAGCAAAAAAAAAAAAAAGACCAAGTAAATATCAGAACTCTGTGCATAGGCTTAAAAATATTTTTTATTTTTATATTTAGTTATAATTAATATTTTATATTTTATATATTTTATAAAATATTTATATATATTTTATATTTAGTTATAATTAATATGCATATATTATATACTTTTTTTTGGTACACAAAATGACCTTCTCTATATTTCCATACTTCCTATTTCATTTATTTCCATATGTCACTACTTCCTAGTCACCACTTCTCTAGCATTTGACTGTCCAGGAGAAAAACCTACAGCTTCTTTGATCACCACAAACTCAATACATGCTCTGTCTTATCACCTCTAGTCCTCAGGCACCTGCATGTTGAAGGTCTACCCTGAGAACCACAGAAGGTAGGGAAGATGCCTGATTCCTTCGTCTATCTGCAGTGATTGGCATACTGTTTAGTGCAACATAGATATCCAGTAGGAATTCTTTGATTAAAAAAAATTACCAAGGGAGCATACCAGGGTATCCTAACCTCTTTTAACTTCTAACATAGTTGACATATTAATATCAAGTTGTCTCATCCCCTTTTAAACACATGTACCCTTCTCAGTACTGTGCTAATTCTTGGTTGTCAGTAAATTCTCATATGCTCAATCTATTTCTTCAATCTTCATTCTATCAGTAAAGTTTCCTCTTTAAATTAATAGGGTTCAGTTTTGACCATCATTACATTTCAATACATTTTAACACCAAATAAATGTTAAATGTCTGTAACATTTTAGAGAGCCTATATTACCATGTTCCCTGCTGTAAAAAACAAATAATTCAAAAGCTTAGAAAGTTTGGGTAGAACTAAGATGGTAAACAGTAACAGGAAAATTAAGGCAAAAGAACAAAGGAAAAAATATGACATTAATTCCAACGTTAGAAAGTACTCCTACATGACAAAGAAATGTGTTCTGTTTGACTTACACACTTTTGCTGACATTTTCACACGAATCTGAATGTTCCTGAAGAAAAGACAATCAAGTCATCATCTATCAGACTGAACCTACTTAAAATAATATCTATGCCTAAAACAAAGACAAGAGAAAAGCTGTTCTGAAAAGATGCAAAATAGTGGCAGACTTTTGTGCTTTGTTACTTGTGGATTTTCAAACGCACAAAACCAAGTCAAGTCTTTACTGAAATGGCCGACATCATGTGGTCATCAGAAGGCAAGGCTGTTGTCCTGGAAACATTTCCTTTTAAAATTGTGACACTGACCAGCCCAATGTGCCAAAGACGAAGTCCTAAATCTGAAAATTGACAGTTTGCAAAGCCATGCCGTATATATTTAGCCACAAGGTCATCTATTTCCCAGATGACATCAGCAAGAGGTTTGCATATTTCAGCTTTATGAATTTATGTCACAAGAGCAGGGGACAAGCACGAGGAAGTTCGAGGAAATGCACGCCTACAAGCAGAAAGGTTGGGCAAGGACTGCTGAGAAGTCCCGGGCTTAGCCCAGTAGAGATAACCACGTGCAAAGTGGGGTTGTGAACATTTCATTTAGTCCTGGGAACGTAGCTGACGATATACAGGAAATCATTGTTTAATTAGCAATAAAAATTAGCTCTTCAATTGTTTCCATTAGAGTTGTTTGCTGAAAGTTCTCTGTTTTTCAAAACTCAGGAATTAACTATTCTTTTTAAATATTTGCTAACAACGAATGCCAAAATTTAGGTTAGTTTTCAGGATATGACACAGACATGGTTAAGGGACATTTTAGAGAAAGAACTAAGAGGCTAGCTGGGAAAGCAGATGAATTTTATCTGTGTCACTGTACAATATCTGTATAATGTATGTTCCAATCAATGGCTTGAAACAGTTTACCCAGATTTTACAGTTTTTTGTTTTGTTTGCTTACTTATTTGCTTTTAGGTCCTCACTGATTATTTATTTCTACAAGATTATTTTTTACTTTCATTTAAATGGATCCCTTAAGTACCTGAAATTTTAATTGATGTTCTACATGTAGGAAAAGTGCAAAATGGGAAGAATACACATGTCAAGGTGTTTTTATTTAGTTCAGCCTCTCTGCCTCAGCACCATTGACATTGTGGGCTGGGTAATGTGCTGTGATGTGAGGCTGTGCTGTGCACTGTGGGCTGGTTAATAGCATCCCTGGCTTCTACCTACTAGATGCCAGGAGCACCCCCACTCCCCTCCCCAAGTTGTGACAATCAAAAATGTCCCCAGGTATTGTCAAATGTCCACTGGGAGCCAAAATAGCCACTGGCTGAGAACCACTGATTTAGATCACATCATCAAAATGAGAGTAATTAATTGGAAATTTATAGAGAGAGACATAAAATAAAAGATAACTATTACAGCTTCACTAAAGCAAAGTAAAAAAGTCCTGTGGATTATTTCTCATCATTGGTATTATATTCAGACCAATTTCTAGAACTACACCATAGTGATGAATTCACATGAGTGCCTCTGAAGTCCGAGCCACGTCCTGCATTGTCTGAGAATGAGGAGATTTTCTACCAAATTCCACATATTCCCTCAACATCTTATAGATCATTTAGTTGTATGTCCTATTTTATAGACACGAGACATGCAGTGGTCCAATGCATTGTTTAAGTTCCTCCTGAACCAGGTCAGAACCCACAGCTTTAGATTCCCAAATCATTAATCTTTCAAATGTACAACAGACTAGAATGATTTCCATCAGTTTGAAATTAATAAAGGTTCCTATTCAATTAGACTTTCATGTGAAATTTTCAGTTAATTATTATTCTAGTAGTAGAACCAAACCATAGCTACTCTTAAACTGAGCACATTCTGACCTCCTCTTGGTGGTAAAAAGTACATTGGAAATCTAAGCACTAGCTAACTCACCATTCAGTGTTCACTGTTCAGACAATATTAGAAATACTGTCATTTGTCCATAAAGTCTAACAGAACTAAGAACAACCACTTAAATTTTTCTGAATATAGCAAAGTCACATATTCATGTACCTAACTATGGGCTATAGATATTCACCATTCACTCAGCACATATTTGTTGAGTAGCGCTGATTATATTCCAGGTACTCTTCCAGGCAATGATGACACAGGTAATGAGCAAAAGAGGCAAAGAATCTACCCTCGTGGAGTTCACATTTCAGGGCAGAGAACAAAGACCAAATGTCAAATAAATACAATGAACAATGTTTAAGCTAGCAAGAAACAAAGTAAAAGGGGAAGAACTGATGGGTCATGGTAGTCAGGTAGTCATAGAAGGACTTTGTGAAGAAGAGGAGACATCTAAGCAAACTTGATTAGACTCAGGAAGCAATGCATGTGCAAGGGCAGCCTATAAAGCTCTAAGCAGAGGGACCCACAGCAAGGACCCAAATCCCAGAACAGGAACAAGTTTGGTCACAGTAAGGAGTTTGAGTGTGATGGGAAAGTAATGTAGGATTTCGAGCAAGGGCAAATACATGAGCAGATAGTAAGAAAACATTTTTGAGCAATATACTGTGAATGTTACCTTTTCTCCCAAATTTTCCATAAATGACGAGGGTAGGCTTGTGAAATTTTGAGATTTGTACGATGGCAAAGTGACCTGGAGACTTTTGATATTTCCTCTTTTATCCATGTGATAAAAAAGTCCTCCTGTAAAGAGAAGAAAAAGAAAAAGAAAGTCCTTCTGCCCTACTTGAAGGAGCATCTATGTAAAGTTCTGAGGCACAGTTCTAGTGATATTTGCTCCCCAAGGGTAGCTGCACTGAATTCAGCAGGATCCCCAAGTCTCACCAACAGATTTGTTCCTGGAAATGGTGAGAAGTCTGTCACCTGGGGCCTAGCATACTCTGTGACAGCAGGGCCTGGATCACCTGCCTTCTGCACCCAAGCAGAAGATGAGCCACACAATAAGGGGCTTATCTTTTATTCCTAAAGATACACAGAAGCCGCAGCCATTGCGGCTGGGTTCCTTGTCCAGCATTGGCCCGAAGTGCTTGAGAATTGAACCAGACTCTTCCTGAACTCCAGGAAAACCTGACATTAGGATAATGTTAAACACTTTGTAAAACAAAACAAAACAAAAACCAAAAATGAAAACAAAACAATGAAAGACTGAAGAACTAGGGACTTGAAGCTGAAAGCTGGTCTCCTGTCCAGTTTCTTGGTTCCAGTGACATTATTTCACTCAACTTAATATATTCAGTTATCTGTGAGTCACTCTGCAATCTCATTTCAGATAGGGACAACACAGTGACTTATAGATACAGTACCGAATATATAGTTATAGTACAGAATATACAGACTGGAAACAAGCTTTACTGTAAAGAATGCCTGTTGATGAGGAGATTATTGTCACAACCTAATTATTTCTTCTTATTCAGAACTATAACTGATGGATTGTGTGAAGCCCCATTCTACTGCTCTGTGACACATGGATATGTGGGTACATGTGTGTCCGGGAAAAAGTGAAAAGGTAGAGGGAGAATGTTGTTACCACCCATGCAAGGAAAGGCTCTGAGAACCTCACTGTGGAATTTTGCTCAGGTCACACTTCCCTAGGCATGGTTCTGTTTACTCTTGTAGGCAAAATGAATGTTTTTCTGAAATTCCAGTTGTGGATGTAAGTCACATGCAAATCTCTTTCCTGTAATAGGAGGTGTTTCTCTGCCTCCTACCTGATTTAGAAATCATCTCAATTATAGGACCAGCCATGTCCTTACTCTCACCCCCCTCCCCCAAAATACTCACACTTGCGACTGAGGCTAGACTATATCCTTTGGGGGTATTGAAGTGGTTAAAAACACAGGTTATGAATGTAGTATAAAGTATATTATTCTAACCAAAAGTAATCCTGGCTATGTTATACGTCCCTTCAAAGATATTTCTAAACATAAACACTGACTGATTCTGCCAGAAAGTTATGATTTTCCCAGTTCCTTTAGCCAAATATTGGCATTTTCATGTTTCAACCTTATATTGGTTTTAGGGTATGTGGTAAGAGGGAGGAATGAGAAGTCTTATTTAATCCTAAACTATACAATGCTATAAAAATACTTGCTATACCTAAGAATGTTAAGTTTTATATCTCTGAAGGCAAAAAAAGAGCTGCCAAGTTAATTTTTTTGGAACAGACATATATTTCATAAACTTTACTTTCAGAAGAGAAAAACTGAGATAGATATTTCTAAGCTGAATTTGACTCTTATGAAATGACTGGACTGGACTTTATGGGATGCCTCCTCAAAGGCCTTGAAAGGTAATTAATTGCTTTTATATGAATATTCCTAATTTTCCTCCTTAAAGTTTTACACGGTTACCTCTGAAGCAATGTTAGGGTAAAATACATCAAAGTAAGTCAAATAGCTAAACACCTACTTATTTTAACCTTATATTTGATTAAGCGGCTATGAAATGGTCACTCATCTGTTTTGATACATACAAAGGGTTTTTATGCAAAAAAAAATTATCAGTCTGTTTCATAATCCCATTTCTAAAATAGACACAGAGAAAGAGTCATTATCACCTCCCTTTAGTGTTAGACACAATTGACAACTGAAATTCTATGAGTGCACTTGTGTGTATGTATAGTGTGAAGGCTGGGAAGTCCCATGAGAAGGAGCTTAAGGATCTGTAAGGAAAAGTGCATGCCGATGAGGGTGTGATGGCTCACCAGTGCCCAGCCTGCCTCTGAAGCCCTCTAACATGCCATTCATGCACCCAGGAAGTTCGCCACCCCCATGCCACTCCACATGCTAATGACCACTGGCTCTAAGCAACAGCTTTTGGAACAGGCACAAATGCTTCAAACCCCTAAGGAGCCACTCACTAATCCAGATTTTTTTCCAACTTCATATCACTTGGGCCTTTTTGCTTGTGGCCTAACCTTTCTGAAGGCTTCCCAGAGCCATCTTATTGACAGGAAGTAACAGAATCTGATGATTTATCTGTGTCTCAGTGGCTAAGAACGGGACTGCCTGTCATTGTGAATCAGAAAAAGCAATCACTCCTATTTTTCTCCCAGTTATTTTTCTTCAAAACAGAAATAGATATCACTTTTCTCATCACAGGACATAAGTATTTGTTATAAAAATTAAGAAAAAACAAAATTTTATGATCCTAGGGCCTAATAATAACCATATTTTGATACACATAACATTTTGTTACATCTTGCCTTTTTCAGGTTTTTCTGTGCAATTACATTATGTTTATATAATTTAAAATCTTTAATGGCAACAAACTATTATTTCTATTTAATAATTTAAAAAAATTTTAATGTTCATTTATTTTTGAGAGAGACAAAGCATGAGTGGGGGAGGGGCAGAGAGAGAGGGAGACACAGAATTGGAAGCAGGCTCTAGGCTCCAAGCTGTCAGCACAGACCCTGATATGGGGCTCGAACCCATGAAGTGCCACATCGTGTGACCTGAGCGGAAGCCGGATGCTTAACCAGTTGAGCCACCCAGGCTCCCCCCTATTTAATAATTTTTAAAATATGATGGTATGTTATGAGCATCTTTACATGACAGTAAAAATAGATCTGCATCAAGTGTTTACTTGGCTACAAATGAATATCCTTTGCAGGAGTACCATGAATTTAAGAAGTGTTAATTGTTGGGCATTCAGTTGACTGTTTCTATTTTGTTTTTATAAATAACCTTGGAGTTAATGTCCTAAAAGACCTATCTTTTCAACTGTCTGATTATCTCCTTAGGATATATTTCCGGAAGTGAGACTCTCTGGTTAATATATGCTATTTTTAAGGGCTTTGGATGTAAGTTACAAAATTGCCCTCAAGAAAGGATACATCAGTTTATTCTCCCACCAATAGTGAACAAGTGTGGGAGGCTTCCTTTTCGATTCAGCCTTCATCATGTCATGCATTTACTTCTGTTGGCTCATGACAGAATATAGAGTCTATGGAGTTAGGGTAGATTTCAGAAGGAAAAAAAAATGTCTCAGAGAAGTTGAGACTATTCTGTGGCCCTTTATGAATCACAAATGTGAACCTTCCTTCCTGCCTCTGCTTTTGTGGGGAGCAGTGTTTCAGGTCATGTGTGGCATGCTAATGCTGTATGGCAAATGTTTACAGCTTGGAAAAGGCTTCACTAGGGTTTGATGTGGATCCAGGAGGAAGTAGAGGAGTCCCCCAGTGTTTGTGAAACTCAGCATGAGAAAATAATCTCCCTCCTGCTAAGTGGGTCTCAATACTGAAAAGCTGTATAAGAAGGTCAAGGGGATAGAAAATCTCTTCCTCTGCCTCAGGCTTTAAGGACTTGAGAGAAGCACTCTCTGATACTTTATAAAATGAGGAAATAAATAAACAGGAGCTGGATTCTCTATTCTGCCAACATTCCTTGTCAGTACCCTGTGAAAAAATATGTATAAATTCAAAAGGCTAAATTAAAAAAAGAAATGGAAATGTATTACACTGTTGGCAGGAATACATTTCTGATATAATGACAAAATCTGGGAGCTGTTAGTAGAAGCATGTGCTTGCAAATTTTCATTCTTCTTTGAGAATCCTGATGAATAAAAATTATAAAATTAAATCAAATAGTGGGCTAATCATTTTAATACTTTAGTTTTGATACAGTAAGTACCCTTATTTTAACAATTCTCCAATACCACATTGCTGGGCTGAAAATCAGTTAGAAGTAGACTTGTCAAAGGCAATTGTTTCCACATTCTCTTTCTTTCTTGTCTCTCTAGAAATGCCTTTCTACAATAGACTGTCTCATTTCTGATCTTGGCCAGCTAGACCGACCTGTTTTATTTGGGTCTTATTCTAAGTGGCATGAGAATCAAGGAAAAGGTCGCAGGCACGGGAATAACATCATGTGTTTTTGCTCAAGTATGTCTCTATTGTCCCTTTCTTCTGAGCTGGTAGAAATACTGAATGTCTCCCACCCTTATTGGTCCAGAATCACAAGGCAGCCAGACCTCTCAGAACTTCCCATGGTAGCTTACTCAATACTAATAAACTATACATAGGGTGACTTAAGCTGATCAAACGGGTTATAGTCATTGTATTACTTCTCCATCTACAAAAGTAATATCTACAAAAGTAGACCTTTCAACGATAGAGCCTGTTCAGAGGGGTCTTTGTTGGGCTTTGCCAATTTGTCATTTAGCTGCCACTATCTGTCCTCTTGCCTTTTCCTACTGTTCATTTCTGTGACATCTGTTCCTTTTATTTCTTCCTGCCTCCATGGTTTTCTACCACACCCCAAAGTTCAAATTGCTATCATTGCTTGAGTGTTTTCTTTATTATTTCAGAGGAGCTGCTTGGCTCCATTTTTTTTTTTTTTTGGACCCTCAGTGAGACACAAGCTATGCATCATTGTGGTGGAAATGTGCAACCATACATTTTTTCTCTTTGGGACTGAACAACAGATTTATTCTTGGTAATGACTTTACCTTTTGTACTCCTCTTTATTATTTCTGGAATGTGAGGCAAAGTGAGAGTAGTTGTTTTGACCAGTAGGATAATGATAAAATGAAATGATTTAAGTATCAGTAAAAAATTGGGGGGAGGAAATGCTAATATCTAAAATAAATGATGCTTTTTCTACGATGCAGTGTTTTCTCTTTAGATATTAAACATCCTCCTTCAGTTAAATACACAGTGGTAATAATAGGCTGATGGAATTTGAACAGATCCAAAACTGTCTTGTGTTTGTCCAAATGCTGAGGAGAAAATATTAGTTAATTCTGCCAGCTTAGAACAAGTTCCATTTACATGAACCTCTCACAATGATACATGATGTTTCCTCGCAAAAAAAAAAAAAAATGACACAAAAAGCAATTTGTCTCTGTTTCTTGGGCCAGGTGCTTTAAGATCTAACCTACGTTAGCAATAGGAAGATGGCAGATGGACTCTTTTTTTAGATCTAGACTCTATGCTCAGATAAATTAACTACAAACTTTTAAAATGGTTGTGTTCTACTCATACACCTTCAGAAAAAGAAAGAATAGAAAGTGGGGCTAAAGGGGGAAAGAAAACCCTTGATGCTTTACAAGAACTTGGATGTACAAAGTCAAACCAAGTAGTTTGAATAGAGACTCTGTATTTGTAAGGTTTACTCAGCAGAATTTAGAAAGAAGTAGTAAGCATCATAGCTGAGGGCAAAGGCCCCTGCAGTCAGAGTGCCTCAATTTGAACACAAAGTCAGCCACTTGCTAGATGAGGGATCTTGGGCAAATTATTTAACATTCCCATGCCTCAGTTTTTTCCACTGTACAATGGAGGCCCGAATAAGACCAACTTCCTCAGGACTGTTATAAATATGCAGAGATGCATGTACAGGACTTAGAGTGATGCTTGGCACAGACTGAATACATGATGAAGGTATCATTACCGTCATCGCCACCAGGTTTGCCCTTAGGAAGAAAAAGCTAGTTTCAGTTGGGAGAGGCCCAAGATATTGCAAAGAAAAATAGTTTTTTGTCAGCTTCCAATAGCAACATTCTTTCTATGGGATTCCAGAAGAAGGAAAAGTAGTGAAATCATTTTTTTAAAATTCTTGTTCATTACTTTTTATAATAAATTGTATTTTTTAAATCATCAGAGTAAAATTGACTTTTTTTGTTATATAGTTTTATTAATGTTGATACATGTGCAGATTTATGTAACCACCAACACAATCAGAAGAGAGAACTGTTTTCTACCACAAAAAAAAAATCCCCTTTGCAACAAGCCTACTCCCAGCTGTAACTCCTGACAACCCCTGATCTGCTTTCTATCACCACAGTTTTTACTTGAGAAAGTTGTTTAAATGGAATCGTATTTAACGTCTTCTTTTGAGGTTAACAACTTTCACGCAGCATAATGACTTTGTGATTCCCCCATGATGTTGCATGCATCAGTATTTTGTTCCTTTTTATTGCTGAATATTCCATTACCGGTTTGTCTTCACACTCAGCTGTTCAAGGATATTTGTGGATAGAGCTGTTATAAACATTTGTGTACAAGTCTTTGTGTGAATATAAGTTTTCGTTTTTCTTGAAATAAAACTTTTTACTTCATTTCTGTTAAATCCCATATTTGTGACTAGGGGACTTCATTTGGAGGAATAGAAATCTCAGTAGCCAGAGAAACAAACTAAGTCAGCAAGTGGATTTCAACCATATTAGGGACAAACCAATAGAGACTCCAGTAATATAAAAATGTCTCTGAAATTCAGGGGCATTTTATTCATTCATTCATTCATTCATTCAAGTTTATTTATTTTGAGAGAGAAAGACCATGACCCGAGCCAAAATCAAGAGTCAGACACTTAACCAACTGAGCTACCCAGGCACTCCCATGGACATTTTTAATAGGAAACATTATTAAAAACATGTGGTTAATTGATATTAGTTTTCCTTAACTTCATGAAGAGTATAAGTTTATTGTCCATTTGGGGTTGTTCTTTGTTTTTCTTTTCTCTTTCAAGCAGGATTTTTATCTAGAATTTCCAAAGATCTCACATTGTACTCAAATTCTGATTTAGTAATGCAACTGTTTTCTATGTTTGATAAGGCCCTTTTCCTTTTCCACTTCTGAAAGCAAGATTATTTTTAATGGTTTCATCAGGGCCATGAAAATAACCTTTCACAAAAACAACTTTTGACTAAGGTAACTGCTTGTCTCTTTGCTGAGAGTTAAGAAATAAAGCAAAGTTGTCCACGTGTTCGGAAACTAAAATTAAATATGACAAGAAGTCCAAATATTAGTGTTTTTTCCTGTTGGGCTATATAAAGCTTCTGCTGATTCGTCAATGTTTCCCATAACATGTTAGCCAGAGCTAAACAGTTAAAACTCTTTCCTTTGGTAGTCTGGCAGCTGAGTTTCCATCATTTACTGTGCTATAAAAGAAAATTCATCATAAATTGTTTTGGTCTCTTGGAACATTTCTGCTGGCAAATGAAGGTGATAGTTAACAGAGTCTCATTCAAAACAGAACAACAGCAATATTAACCAATGTAAGTCTAAAAACACTAGGAAATATTGCTTTGAAACTAAAAATAAAAACCAGTTCTCACTAGGAGAAAGAAGGCAAGGGCTGGCCTGCTTTAGAAGATAAGTGGTAACTCCATGGATCTAAGCAGATTTAATCAGACAATTTTTTTTATCTAGGGAGATTTGATAAAAAACAAAATCATACTATTTCATAGGCTGAGTTTCTGTCAGAAGTACCATCCCATCATGGGAATTTTGTATTGTGTGGCTGAATTCCCTTGGTGAGGCTATGTCTGATTTGTAAGATTTTGTTCATATAAAGAAACCCTTACAGAAAATTGTAAGCACAGAAAAGAGGCAGAGAAAAGGGAAGAAGTTTTAGTCATCCTTTAGCATCTCCTTCTATATCCCCAAATCCTGGAAAACCTATTTGATAAGAGAGGGTTGTTTTGTGAGCTAAAACTCTCATGGTAAAAAATGTTATCACCTGTGAGAATATTTTCATCAAGCTGTGACAAACTAGTGATCACTTTTTCTCCAAGTCAGTAATATAGCTCAATGATTATCACATTGAAATTGTATAATTATGCCACCTGTTATGCTTTATTTCTCTTTAATAATTGAATTGTGTAAACTCTGTGAACAGTACATTGATGACCACCTACTCATTTATGATAACCCAAAACTTTAAATGTCCCCAAACTTAAAAATACAGAAATACATTGAGAGTCTGAAGTGAAACACAAATAATCCTTAAGAATTGGAAATCTTGGTTTCTAGACTGAGCTCTGATGTGAATTATTTTTCAAAATTTGAACCTCAGATTTCTAGAAAGTAAATTTTGGAGTTAGTTCAAATGTTGGCTTAAATTTCAGCACTGCTATCTAATTAACAGTGATGTAGGGTAAATTATTTAACTAATATGATCCTTCCATTCTTTACAATGGTTAAAATTGTTCCTGGCAGGTTTACTTAATCAAGTAGAGGTGAAATAATGGTAAGGTATGTGAGAGCATGTAGAAAACTCTCAAAAACTATCATTTAAAAATAAAGCTATGCTAAAAATAAACTACTGAGACTTTTGCATGGTGAAGGAAACCATCAACAAAAATGAACAGGCAATCTATATATGGAATGAGAGAAGATATTTGCAAAAATATATCTGATAAGAGGCTAAGAATCAAAATATACAAAAAACAACAACAAAACCCAAAAAACAAAACTAAACACCACATGAATAATTCAATTAAAAATGGGAAAAGGACCTGAACCGATATTTTTCTCAGGAAAACATGTGTATGGGCAACAGATATATGAAGGGATACTCATTATCACTAATAATCAGGGAAATTCAAATCAAAACCACAGTGTGATATCACCTTACACCTGTCAGAAGGGCTGGTACCAAAAAGACAAGAAATAATAAGTATAGGTGAGGATTTGGAGAAAAAGGAACCCTCATACACTGTTGTAGGAATGCAAATTGGTACAGCCACTGTGGAAAACAGTACCATACAATCCAGTAATTCCACTACTAGATATTTACCCAAAGAATATGAAAACACTAACTCAAAAAGGTATATGTACTCTCATGTTTATTGAAGCATTATTTACAACAGCCAAGATATGGAAGAAAGCTAAATGTCTATCAATGGATGAATGGAGAAACAAGATGCAGTGTGTGTGTGTGTGTGTGTGTGTGTGTGTGTGTGTGTACACACAATGGAATATTACTCAGGCATCAAAAATGCTGAAATCTTGCCATTGACAACAATATGAATGGACCTAGAGGGAATTATGCTAAGTGAAATAAAGCAGAGAAAGACAAACACCATATGACTTCACTCATATGCTCATATGTGGAGTAACAACAGCAACAACAAAAACAGAAAGCAGAAACAAGGCCATAAATCAGAGGACATACTGGTAGCTTCCAGGTGGAGGGTATGAGCAAAATGGGTACAGAGGAGTCAAAGATAAAGGCTTCCAGTTATGGAATGAATAAGTCACTGGGATGAATGGTACAGCAGAGAGAATATAGTCAGTAGTATTACGATAGTGCTGTATAGTGATGCATGGTAGCTTCTCTTGTGGTGAGCACAGCATAATATAAAGAGTTGTCAAATCATTATGTCATACACCTGAAATTAACGTAACACTGTGTGTCAACTATACTTCAATTAAAAAAAAAAAAAGTAAAACTATGATGAAACAGAGGACTGACTTGGGCGATAGCTAACCCCCAGGGATAGGCTCTATGGATACATGTAAAGAGGCCAGATTCCAGATTGTTGTTACTTGGATACTTATATAGGTAAGACCTGCTTTGTCTGAAGGCTATCATCAAGTTTTAGAATTTTTTTTTAAGTTTATTATTTATTTTGAGAGAAAGAGAGGGAAAGAGTGGGGAAAGGGACAGGGAGAGAGAGAGAGAGAGAGAGAGAAAATCCCAAGTAGGTCCCACATTGTCAGCACAGAGCCCAATGCAGGGCTCAAACCCACACACCGTTGAGATCATGACCTGAGCCAAAGTTGGATGCTTAACCTACTGAGCTGTCCAGGTGATCTGCTCCCCTTTTTTTGGCTGCCACTCTTGGATTAGAGATACCTCTGGACATAAACTCAGCCTTTAGCAGATACACTAACTTTTTCATGCAGAAGTCTACCTTCTACAAAGTATCACTTCCCAAAGAGAAGTGTGTTCATAGAGCAGGATTTGGCCTAATATTTTTTACACTGAAAAATCTTTACATCTTCTCTGACCAGACCAACTCAAGGGAAAATGTCTCTAGCCTATAAAATTGAATGGTGCACTTAAGATGAGGAGACATATAAACTTCCCTATTCTAGTAAGGTGAGTGATCCTTTGGGATTTTGAGCATGGCTCCTTTTTGTGTCAGATCCTGAAATGCCCAGAGGAGTATGGAAACAGTTCCTAGTCCATTAGGTAACAAGGTAACAGTAGGCAGATACCACACAAGAAGGGTTTGACAAGAAGGGTTTGCTCTATTTGAGATTTATTAAAGACAGAGACAGGGCTATAGGTCAGGGATCCAAAATCAGCAACTTTGAATTTGAGCAGGGACTCAGGAGAGCTTTTATCAGGGTCAGCCAGGACACAAGAAGTGCTCTGGAGGAGCGCTGGTCCTTTTTATCCTGATCAGCTTAGATGTGCCCTACTGATCATTTCCCTGAGCTCCACTGCTGGTCTTATATGATGGAGATCAGTTAATGCAGACCTGAGTTTCTTAAGAGGAATGGGATATTCTCATTCCCACAGGTTTCCTTGGTCTCTATCTAGGAGAAAGATCATATTCTCTGGAAGGACTTTAGCTTAGGAGTTCGGGGTTCTTAACTCCCAGGATAAGGAGTAGGGGAAGTCAAGGGAGACTTCCCCTCAGTTGTGGTCTCAGCCTCTAAGCCCAGGTCCCAACCACGCAGCTCTGGCTAGAATTGGCACCATAAGGATTCTAAACAGACCCTCCCATAGTCAGGTGTAATTGTCTCACTAATAAGGAAGCAAGTGACTGACTTGTCTCATCAGTAACCCTCACTTTATATTCGTATTTCCACTACTCATTGCTGCTCATATTTCTGTTGGTCCTGGAGAAAACAACGTGCATTAATTTCCACCGCAACAGCTTGAAGTTCAGTATCTTCCCTATCAAAATAGAATTTCATGTTCGTCATTTTTGCCCCCCTCCCCACTCCATTTGCATACACTGCAGGCAGCGAATTCTATACAGCTAAATAACTGGAGTTGGAGATGAGGTGAAAAGATTGCCGGTTGAGAAAACTCTTCAAAATTCCCATCAGGGGTTACTGTACACATTGAATAATTGTAGCTTTTCTCTATATGGATTTAAAGTATAAAGACTTTGCAAGGATTTTTTTTTCCAGTGTATAGATTAATCAAGTGGCTTTTCTTCACTCCTCTGATTAGATTTTCATTCATTATTTTTTCTTGAACTCTCACTTGCTAAGAAGGTGAGGGTAATCTAGTAGCAAAGGATTCATTCACTTTTCTGTCAGCAGCATTGCAGAAAGTTTTGATAGGCAACAGCAAAGCTAATAATGAAGTTGAGATTTTGTATAACTTGGGAGTTCTCTTCTATTTATCAATGTATTAATTCCACCCAGAGACCAGCAGAATGCAAATATGGCAGTATAAAAATGTATATACATGGAACACATATTTTGATGATGCTAGCTGGAATAAAGGGGAAAGAAGGCAAAACGATGCTTTGTGCCTGTGTATAGATTTGAGAGAAACCAACAAGATAAAGTGACAAGCTGACTCTATGTGGAGCACAAAAATCTGGGCCTGAGTATCACCTCCTCCAATTGCTAACAATTTAATTATGGACAAAAGAAGACATTTACATTCTCTACACCTGAGTTTTCTCAAAGTAAAATGGAGCCTTCTCAAATCTCTAGCTGTATGACCAGGTTACTTCGGGAAAAAATGGGGGAGCACCTGGGTGGCTCAATGGGTTGAGTGTCTAACTCGATTTCAGCTCAGGTCATGATCTTAACGGTTTGTGGGTTAGAGCCCCACATCTGGCTCTGTGCTAACAGCATGGAGCCTGAGTGGGATTCTCTCTCCCCCTCCCTCTCTGCCCTTCTCCCTCTTGTTATCTCTCTCTCAAAATTAATAAATAAACATTTTGAATGGGATAAAATAAATGAGAGCATTATTAAAACTCAAAGCCATAAGAACATTAAACAGCGTAATTGTAGTGCCTCGGCAGGAAATGATGTATCCTGTTCAGAGGAAACACACAAGAGATAGAGGTGAAGGACCAACATCCCTTGCTTATTTTTATTTTTTTAAGTTTTTATTTAAATTTCAGTTAGTTAACATACAGTGTAGTATTAGTTTCAGGTGTATAATTTAGTGATTCAACACTTCCATACAGCACTAGGTACTCATCATAACAAGTGCACTCCTTAATCCCCATCACCTATTTCACCCGTCCTCCCACCGGCCTCCCCTCCGGTAACCATCAGTTTGTTCTTGACAGTTAAGAGTCTGTTTCTGAGTTTGTCTCTCTTTTTTCACCCGCTTTTTGTTTGTTTCCTAAATTCCACATATGAGTAAAGTCACATGGCATTTGTTTTTCTCTGACTCATTTTGCTTAGCCTAATACTCTGTAGCTCCATACATGTTTTTCTGGATGGCAAGATTTCATTCTTTTTGATGGCTGAGTAATACTCCAGTGTGTGTGTGTGTGTGTGTGTGTGTGTGTGTGTGTGGGCACGCGCACGTGTGTGTGTGCATGTGTGTGTGTACATGTGTCACAGCTTCTTTATCCATTCATCAGTTGATGGCCATTTGGGCTGTTTCCATAGTTTGGCTATTGCAGATTATGCAGCTATAAATATTAGGGTGTGTGTACTTTGTCTGTTTTTAAATGCTCATCAGTCCCTTATTATAAAATCAGAATTCAACTAAACCTAAATCAATGATGGACCATTTGTTCCATTTCTAACATTCCCAGTAATTTATTGCATAATTTTTGCCAAGTTATTTGACCTTCCTGGGATTAGAGGGACTGAAGAACATCCAATATCCAACATCCTCCAGGCTTCCTGACTCCCAGTCTCATCTCTATTCAGTGAATATAATGTTATAAACCACATACAGAGCAAGACACCAATCTTAAGCTGGATTCCCTGAGAAAGTAGACCTGAGGCAGGACATGAGACTAAGTAATTTATTTGGAAAGTGATCCTAAAATGTGCTGAGAGGGGGATAGGGCGATAAGAAATGAGGGAAGGACAAGAAGTCAATATAGGGTACATTATCAAGCAGGTTATCACTGCAGACAGCTGAAGCTCAGTCTGTTGGGGGACATCTGGAAGACTGGATAGAACATATGTCAGCGTTTTCCCATCTAAGCAGAGAGGAAGGTGGGTTATATTCTCCTCCACTTCTCTTCCTTCGCTGGCAGAGCAATGTTCTTGAGACAACACTCCCCAGCACCTATGGCCTGCTGTGCACACCAGCCAAGCACATCAGAGAAATCCTGCAGTGACAGGTCACAAGTGTCTGTACAAGGGAGTCATCAGCATGCACAGGGAGGGTGAGTGCTGAGGAGACATGGGTAGGGCTATGACAGCAGATGCTGTAATGTTGTGAAAGACAGGAATATGTGCTGCTCAGATTCTCCTTCAGAACAGGAGATAGCTGCTTCCTTCAAGATGCTTAGGTGAAGGACTCCTATGGTTAATGGCTTCTGGGTCCTCCTCAGGTTTAGAGGTGAGGCAGTGCTCTTCTTGGGATAATTCCACCTAATGACTAAGGCGGTGGTGCAAGGGCCTGTCCATTCTTCCTAACCTAGGACTTCTATGACAAGTGATCTCTGCTCCACACCCCTCATGGTAGAAGTTTTCTCAGGTTCATTCTAGTCTCACAGCTCCTTCTGCCCAGTCAGCCTCCATCCCTTCTCCTTTCTCAGGTGTTACTACCTTTTCCTTTCTTAACTTCATCTCTGTGTCTGCCTTCTGGAGAACCCAACTTGCAACAGATCCCTAATTCAAAAGAGAGTTCTAGAAAATGTCAACCTCTGGACTGAAAGCAAAGAATCTACATTAGGTGAGTCAACAGAAAAGTTGGACTGGAAAGACCCTTTCTACAGCAGGACTGGACAAGAGGAGGACTCCTCCAAGCATGTCATTGGGAATCAGCCAGACAAAAATACAATCAGTAAAAATAAGAAAAAAAATTGGATGCATGAAAGAAATGTAAGGTTTGTTAGACACTGAATAAATACTTGAAGGGATGATGGAATTTCCTTCTCTAGCTATTATTTTTTTAAAAGGAGAGATTATCTGGATGCCTGGGTGTCTAAGTCTGTTAAGCATCCGACTTTGGTTTTTGGTTCAGGTCATGATCTCATGGTTTGTGAGACTGAGCCCCATGTCAGGCCACAGGCTGACAACATGGAGCCTGCTTGGGATTCTCTCTCTTCCTCTCTCTCTACCCCTCTTGGCTCGATCTCTCTCTTGCAGTCTCTCAAAATAAATAAATAAAGTTTTTTTTTTAAGGATAGATTATGTATTACATTGAGGTAGATGTAATTTTCAAAATCCTTACTATAGACACTGTTATTTTTATTTTTTATTTTATTTTATTATGCTTATTGTAGGGTTAGAGTGTGTGAGCAGGGGAAGGAACAAAGGGAGAGAGAGAGAAAAAAAAACAGAAAGAGAATCTTAGGCAGGCTCCACACTCAGTGCAGAGCTGGACATGGGGCTCAATATCATGACCCTGGGATCATGACCTGAGACAAAATCAAGAGTTGGGTACTCGACTGACTGAGCCACCCAGGTGCCCCATGTTATTTTTATTTTTAAAAAATTCTTATAGATGAGTGTACCTCTTTTATAAAATTGCATAAGCATTCAGGACTCAACTGCATCAAATCCAATAACTTGATTTATACACATGACATTGTAATAGTAAGAAAGGCCTGAACAAGAATCTGTTATTTAGATTTAGTTATTTGAAGGGAAGAGAAGGAAAGTCAGGTAATATGCTTGAGAGCTTGTTGTGTACCAGAAAGTCTAGTAAGTGGTCCATTTGTTCATTCACCAAATACATTTTTGAACACTCACTATTTTCCAGGCACAGTTCTACGTATTAAGATACATCAGGGAATGAAACATATCACAATTTCCTGCCATTGTGGAGGAAATTTCATATACTTGAAAGAAAAAAAAAGGATGATAAAGATTAAAGTAAAATAAATATCTGATAAAGGATCTTAGAAGATGCTACATAATATGTAAAAAATAAAAACAAGAGGGAAATCCAGAATTCTAGGTAGGACATGGTTGCAATTTATTTATTTATTTATTTATTATGTTGTTTTTTTTTTTTTTTAATTTTATATTTGAGAAAGAGAGCAAGCAGGGGAGGTGCAGAGAGATGGGGAGTGAATCTGAAGCAGGTTCCAGGCTCTGAGCCGTTAGCACAGAGCCTGAGGCAGGGCTCAAACTCACAGGCAGTGAGATCATGACCTTAGCTGAAGTTGGACGCTTAATCGAATGAGCCACCCATACGCCACATAATTTAAATTAAGTAGACAGGGTAGGTCTCATTGAAAAGGTGACATTTGAGCAAAGTCTGGATTGAGGTGAGGGAATTAGCTATATGGATACCTGCAGACAGAGAATTCCTGGTGCAGGGAATAGGCAGTGACCTCAAGCTCTAATTCAAAGTTTTCTGCCTTTAAAACCCATCCTTTTTTTGTTGATCCTGGCTGTGGCATTCCATAAACCACCGCACTTTCATCCTTGTAGAGACCATTCCTTTCTCTTACAACCATCAACCAGATGCAGTTTGATGAGATAATTGTCCAGCTGCAAACTATACTCACAGATGTAAATATACATTTCCTTTGCTATAGCACATAATATTCATAAGCACGATGAGACATATTGGAAAACAGAGTCTGAGAGGTATAACCCACAATCACATTGCATGTGTGGTATGACTTGGGTTGTTTTCCTAGAATACTCATTAAATGGTAAATGGTAAGCAGGGCTTAAGTAGGTCTCTAAAAAACCAAACATCTTCACTGAGAGTCATTTTCACTTAATCAGCTGGAAGGCATTGCAGAAGTCAGTTCAGCTAATTTGCTCTCAGGCCAACCCTCTCCAGGCTCCCACTCCAGGCTGAATGTTTGAAGTGACATCTTTTATAATTGCTCTCTGTGAATGAAAAGTTTATTTTTTATGTAGAGACCAATTCCAGCGACTTTTACCTGAAACTAGCAACATTGTATCTTGCTTGCAAAAAAAGTATTGTTCAAAAGATACACATTATTCAGTACAACTAGAAATACCCTGCTGGACAAGCCTTACCCGAGGGGAATTTTTACACCAAACTGTACAGCTCCACATACCCATAGAAAACCCACTTTCTAAATATCTTTGACCTTTTAGCTATCTCTCTTCCTCTTTTTCCTCTCAGTGTCTAGACTGCAGTGTCTCCTAAAGAACATCAGAATTAGGAATTAGACAATGAGAATCAGAAATAAGCAAGCTTGAAGACGTCAGCAGCCCCTTGCAATGAGAATAAAATTGACAAGCATCTAGTTATGATATGCCTCTTCCATAATAAGTGCAATAGATTTTTTAATGCTATTGTTTTTATGTACAACATGAAATTTGTGGAGTTCCCTAAAAAAGAGGTAGTGTCTACTTTGAAATTGCATTCTGGGGGCGCCTGGGTGGCTCAGTTGGTTAAGCGTCTGACTTGAGCTCAGGTCATGATCTCACAATCTGTGAGTTTGAGCCCCGTGTCAGGCTCTGTGCTGATAGCTCAGAGCCTGGAGCCTGCTTCAGATTCTGTGTCTCCCTCTCACTCTGACACTCCCCTATTCATGCTCTGTCTCTCTCTGTCTCAAAAATAAATAAATGTTAAAAAAAAACTTTAAAAAAAGAAATTGTATTCTGTAATCTATGGAACAAAGATAAAACATCCTTGCATATCCAAAGAATTCTTCCCAAGGATGTGCAAATGTGCTGAAGATATGAACTCATGGATCTTCCTACTCTCCTTTTAGTAGCTAAGAGTGAGGTATTATGCTTCTGATTGCAGAGACAAGGACCCAATGTCAACCCCTGGCTGTTCAGCCATCACATATGTTGCTTTCCTTGAATTTAAGTAGCCATTTGTCTCCTTTACCTTCCAGAAATGTATCTTTTTGAAAGGGCACGTATGCACACACACACACGTGCACACAGACACGTGTGCGCGCACACACACACACACACATTTTTTTTTTTTAATGCAAAACAAGGATTTGCTGTGGAGGTCACTCTTGTGCTGAAACTTAAAATAGCTTTGCAAAAATAAATGGAGGCCATTTTCACCCCCAGCTTTGCCAAAAATCAAAATTGATAATATCCAGTTTTGATAATGGTATAGGGAAATGGGTACCCTGATACACTGTTGATGCGGAAATGAGGTGCTACCAAACTTTTGGAAGGCTAACTCTAAGTTTCTATTAAGTAAAGACACTAGCATACTTTTGCTGTGGGGAGTCTATCTGCAGAAATAAAAGGACTAGGATTCATAACACAAACACATTTATTTTAGCATGCTTTATAATGACCAAAACCAACCAAACAAATCAAGAAAGCATAGGGAAAATGCAGTTTCTTATCAATGAATGAATGATTGAAAATTGTCTATTTTATTCATTCTGTGGAAAATCATGTTACCATGAAAAGAACAAACTACTTCTGCAAGCATATATCTGGAGAGATATCTAGGTAGATTAAATGAAAAGATCAAGTTGAAGATACTACGTCTAACATTACCTATTTTTTAGGGAGGAAAAAAGCAACACTCACATATAAGAAAATATATATATATTTGTATACATATTGAAATACATAGAGAAAAATAGGGAAGGATAAACCCTGAATTGTTAATAGTGAGAAGCTCTATGTACCCCTGTGTTGGTGAACTAAGGAGAGGATGAGTGGAAGGCAAGTGCCAGGGAGATTTGGGACTTTAGTTTTTTCAACTTCTGTGTTTAAGCATGTATTACTTACGAACTTTGAACTAAATACCTACCCTCAAAAAAATTTAAAAAATGTTATAACGTTTATTAATTTTTGAGAGACAGAGAACGACAGAGTGAGAGCAGGGGAGGGAACAGAGAAGGAGGGAGATACAGAATCCGCAGCAGGCTCCAGGCTCTTAGGTGTCAGAACAGAGTCCACCCGATGCGGGGCTCGAACTCATGAACCACGAGATCATGACCTGAGCCGAAGTCGGAAACCCAAGTGACTGAGCCACCCAAGTTCCCCTGCCTTCAAAAAATTTTAAGGAAGAAGGTCATCATGACACATAATGGTGAAGTAGAAGTTGAGGGATTTGAGAATCAGCCATATTGAATTAAAACACCCAGTTTAGCTACTTGTTCCTGTGTGATGTCAGACACATCACTAACTCCTCTGATCCTCTGTTTCTTCATGTGAAGTGGAGACAATACTTCCTTCGTGTAAAGCACAAGGCATACTGCTGGCAGATAGGAGGCACAAGACTAATGCTCTCAGTCATGGAAGAACAATGTGGACGTAGGAGGAAGCAGGAGATAAAGGCTGGGAAGGATGGTAAGTGAAGTTTCCTAGGGATATTTTGGTCAATTAAAAGGAATTTGAGACTGCAGACTCACAATGGAGCTGCCTGAGATGCACATCCAGACTCAGTCTCCTTGAAGGACTGCTTCCTCAGCAGCCCTAGAATCTCAGGCTGGAAGCTGAGCAGACCTCATGGATGTCACTTCTGAAGCACCCACTTTTCATCAGCCAGGAAAGCCTAATGGCAAACTGTTGGTCTCTCTGAGAAAAAAAAGATACACTCTCAAAGATTTTTCAGTGTCTAACTTGAAAGGGAGGGACAACGGCACTGTTTCCAGTGTCACAAACAGTGTATCAGAAAACAGAGAAGAGAGAGACGGGGAGGAGATAGAAATCCTTTGTGTCAGACAACAGAAATTGTTTAGTTGGGCAGGTTTCCCTGTTAACCAGCTGGTGGGTAAATTACTGCTGGAAGGAATTTATTCTGACCCTGGTGTGCTCTGCCTTAACGTCTTATAGATTTATTCTCAAAATTTATCAGATTCAAGACAAAACCCAGGGCAAGGTAAACCAAAGTTGTGGATGAAAAAAATGCATGGTGGCCTCACTGCAGAACTGGGAGGAACCAATCTAGTATAGTTAGCCAGTTCAGTCAAGATTACTAGAAGGCAACATGACAAGGATTGCGTGCAACCATCCGAAGCTATAAGAGACAAAGAAGGATCCTTCCCTAAGGCCTTCAGAGAGAGCATGGCCCTGCCAACCCTTGATTTTGGACATCTAGCTTACAGAATGTGAGAGAATAAATTTCAGCTGTTAAGTCACTCTGTTTGTGGTACTTTGTTAAGGGAACCCTAAGAAACTGACAGATTTTGGTAGGACTCCAGGTGTCCCCAAATCCTAGATATAATGTCCTAGCCCATTTGGGCATTATGGTATCATAACAGAACACCACAGCCTGGAGGGTTTATAAACAAGATAAATTTATGTCTTATAGTTCTGGAAGCTGGGAAGTCCAAGACCAAGGTGATATTCGATATCTGGTGAGAGCTCACTACTTGGTTCATAGAAAGCTGTCTTCTTGCAGTGTCATTACAAGACAGAATGGGCAAGGAAGCTCCCTAAGGTCTCTTTTAAAAGAGTATGAATTCCATTTATGGCTACATCCTCATGACCTAATTTCCTCCCAAAGGCCCCACTTCTAAATATGAATTTTGAGGGGACAAACACATTAAGTCTATAACATATGCCCTCTCCTTTTAGGGTAAAACTATAGGATTTATGACTATAGGAGCTGGTTATTGGCTTAATAAAAATATCAAGATTTCTCTATCCTATAAACAGCATGAACATCATTATTCTAAAACCCCCTGCAACAGAGGAGGTAGGAGTGCAGACATTATCGTATATTTAAATCCCCATCTTGTTGGTGCTAAGCTGTGGATCTCTGGCAGGGAATCATTTTCAGTGCATTAACTTACACATTTATATTTTTAAATATTGGAGATAACAAGATAAACTTTCAGTAAAGATCCGGTAATTCTCCCTAATTGAATCTGGTGTCTTACCCAATTCTGTTAACCTCCTTCTGTGTGAGCCACAGAGGTTCCTTATCCGATGCGGTTCTATGATGAAATGCATCTAGCTCATTTTAGGGCCCCATTACTATTTGCAGATAGCTTTTAGTTTTTAGTTCAGCACACACCCAAAATCCTTCTTGTAAATAGTCTTTATGGAGACTACGTTTACCTTCAACATATTCTGCAAAATGCTGCATCCTTCCCTACTTGCTTGAGAATGACATTTTTATCTTTTCTTGAATGTCACAATGTACGTATGATGTTTTCTTTGCCTGCTGTGTTCTGACTCACTAGTTGCATGCAGAACCTGTTCCTTGGCACACAGAATGCATGAGGGTGCACTAGGACATTTCCTGTGTAACCCCTTTAAACATCCTTCAACATCCTCAGCTCTGTTCAGACCTACTACACTTCAATAGGGCTTTAGTTAACCCATCTTGCCAATCTCCACTGCAACAAATAGAGTAACTGTTTATTCTTATTAAGTTGTCTCATTAACTGTTTGTCTCATTTTGATTGACTTTTATACTACACAGAGGCTATGTCTGCATCACTTTTCCATAGGATTAATGCCTTGCATTCTTTTAATTCACTAGCAAATAATGTTTGAGTTAAGATGCAAACTCTTATTTATTCCAAAAGAAATGCCTGCAGAAATAAGCTTAACATGTGATGGGCTGATAACAGAGTGAAACATAACAAAAATCCTACTATCAACAGCCATTATCAGTCACACTAAATTGTAGGGGAAAATGCTTTAGTATTCACATCTTAAACCTGGGGCCCCAAAACTGTTAATATTCTATGGAGATGAATTAAAAAAAACAAAAGTAGCAAAAATGATTTTACTCCAGTTGAAGTTACCATCCATTCTAAATTATTGTCTTAAAAATAGAGGGAAAATGGGGCATCTGGGTGGCTTAGTCAGTTAAGTATCTGACTCAATTTCAGCTCAGGTCATGATCTCATGATGTGTGAATTTGAGCCCTGTGTCGGGCTCTGCGCTGAGAGTATGGAGCCTGCTTGGGATTCTCTCTCTCTCTCTCTCTCTCTCTCTCTCTCTCTCTCTCTCTCTCT
>NW_026057577.1:42271334-42294974 GCF_023721935.1 Panthera uncia | reverse complement strand
TCTCTCTCTCTCTCTCTCTCTCTCTCTCTCTCTCTCTCTCTCTCTCTCTCCTTTTCTCTCTGCCTCTCCCCCATGTGTTCTCTCTCTCTCTCTCTCTCTCAAAATAAATAAATCAACATTTTTTTTTAGAAAAAGAGAGAAAGATATACATTTTTATTGATGGGGTCTAAATATTTTATTTTAAAAGTATTATAGCCATTTTATTGGGTCAACCTAGCTAAGCTGTAACCATTTCTTCCCTTGCACAGTTCTGGTCATTTTTACCTAAAAAAGAGAGAAGGTTTACTTTTCTTTCCAACTCTATTAAAAAAACAAGACTATAAAACAGAGAGTAGTAGAGGATCATAGTAGAGGATCATCCTTTTAGCTTCAGAAGCCTTCTCTCACTCTTAATCCCAGTGACCTTCCTTACAGAACATTTGATAGAAAACGGCTCCTGTGTAGAAAATAAACTTGTGAAAGATCTTGGTTCCTATAGATGGTCTCCACCACATATTCCTGTAGGGTGCTAAGTTTGTCATTTATATCCTTTGACCTTCAATTTCTTCATCCATGAATGGATGGTAATAATCCATACTTCAAAGGGTTGGTGTGGGAGATAACAAGATACCATACATGGCACAAGAAACAGATGATGAACCCAAAGTAGATGCTGACTCTGTGATGACTGAATCTGTCCCAGAGGTCACATTCATGCATATTGTGCTATGCAAAAATGCAGGGGAAGAGAACATGAGTTCCAGAATAAGAGGTGCCTAAGTCACTGATAGATTTCCAGTGTCTAAAGAGAAATGCTAAGTGCTACCCTTTGGCAGAGATTTATGAGAAATTGTTTGCAAATTTTATTGTGGAATAAGAGTCTGTCCCTATGATTTAATGGTGAAGTCTCCCACTTCTGCTCTCCCTAGAAAAAATTTGAGACAACGCTCTCCAAGGTCCCTTAAGAACAAGTCTACCCCACCCAATTCACTGCATCAAAACCTTGTCAATTCAGCTCATCAATTCTCTTTTTATCTTCTACTGACCTCAAAGACACTGAAAGACTAGATCACTGAAAAGCAATGATCCTTCTCTAGAAGTACAGCATGATCATAACACCTGAAGATTGCCCACATTGGAGTGCTCAGGTCCCTAAGCTCTAGTTCCCCCGAAGTTCTCATGAAAACTCCCTAAAGCCCCAGAGTTTCATATTTAATGCCTCCTCTGGGAGTCTTCTTCATTACCTTCTGCATTGCCTGACTCTCCCTACTTTTCATCCACACCCACACTATGTTCTTTTTACCAGGTCCTAATACATCAGTCCATCAGACATGGTATTGATTGCTAATGAATGAGAGTAAGGGAAGGGGTTCATGTTAATCAACCATGTGCTAGGAACCACATCAAGTATCCACTTATGTCCTTTAATTTAATGAGTTTATATATTCATAGACTTTCTGGAAATATGGCTTTATGTGTAAGAGTGACTGTAAAATATAATTTTGGAATGTGTAGGGTTGATTGTGGGGGAGAGAACCACATGTATGCCTCTTTGCATCTCATCCTCACGGGAAGATGCTGACTCCACCCAGTGGTGGGCTAGCGCTGACTAAAATATTATGCCCTTAAAATATAGGTGTAACCTCAAAGTCCTCCCTGCTACTGAATTTACCCCTAGCTCATCATGACTGTGCCCTGACACTAAAGGTGAAAGGGAACGGAAGATGCCCGGTGGAGGGAGATAAGGGGAAGAAAATGTTAAATATGGCTTTAAAATTATACTGTGACACCTGCTCATAATTGGTTGATGTCGTCTCTCAGAAAGAAGCCCCCCCCTTCTGATTTCTATGGACTGAATTGGTCCATCTAATCCTGTTGCTTTTTGACTTCTTGTGTAAACCTCACTGACTGTCAGAGCTTCGCTCCCACACCAGTCCATTAGAGCACAATATTGACCGCTAATGGAGAAGGGCAAGGGAGACAATGACAACAAGGAAATAATCACCACCAGTTGATACAGCCTCTTTCAAGGACTTCTACACATTCAGCATAGATCACCTCATTTATCTTTACTGCATCCCTAGTGACAGGAGGGGAACTGCAATGATAGAATTCTACTTTAAAAGGGATGAAGTCATAATGCAGAGATTGTGACTTGTCCAAACTCTATCAGCTTCAGGAATAGAATACAGTGGTTCTGTTGATTGTTGGTGTGTATTAAGGTATTTTCTCATGATACTTAATGAAGATGGCAAGCACTGACATTTAAGGAGTAGGAAAACTGAGCTAACCCTGATTCCACCCTGCCCTGTGAGCAGCCTTCAGTCACTTACTAACATAACGAAACACAACTTGCCTGTGATGGTAAAGAACCTGATTACCCAGCCTGGAAGGGATCAGTGGCTATAATCACGTTGAAATAACTCAATTGGGCAAAGAAGGGAAAAGCCTATAACACAGGGTTATATTTCATAAACAAATTGCAAATGTACTTAATAATGATGAGCTGAGAAGACATTGATGATTTTTCAAAGAAGAACACTGAACAGGAGCTGATCTATTGATCCATTGATGTCATTGAGACAAAAAAAAAATGTTCAAGATATTTCTAAAATGCTGTTGTTTGATCCAAATTATTAGTCACGCTGAACCCTCAGGCTCACCAAACTTCTGAATTCAGTCATCCTTACTGCTCCAAAGGGTAGATTTCAAATAGAGTGTGGTTGGGGTTCTTGGGCACCTTGGTTAGGCATCTGACTCTTGCTCTTAGTTCAGGTCTTGATCACACGGTCATGAGTCCAAGGCCAAGGCCCATACTGGGCTCTGTGCTGGGCATGAAGCCTACTTAAAAACAACAACAAAAAATTTTTAAGTATGGAAACATTCCAAATAATTGTAGCTTAACCCTTAACACCAAAATGGTTATTTACCATTTGGGGGTAAACACTTTCCAAAAAATATAATAGAAAGAAGACACAAAGCAGAATCTCACATTTTCTGGATGAAATCCTGCCACTGTTATGAACATTCATGACTTCAGTAAAAGCAGACATTGAAGCTTTAAGGGACTATTGAGGTGTATAGGGCTACCTTTCCTTCTCTGAAATGTCAGAGAGTGGAGTGTTTTTAAGTTATTAGGTATGCTTTTAAAATTTCTCCTCCTTCCTCCTGTGCTGTCATGTCATCCCACAACCTGCTTGCTACTGTCATTACCTACATCCTGTAATCCTGATCCCTCCATCACCCCCATGCTACCTGCCACTACTTCTGAGTAAGTACATGAGCTCCAGAACATAAATCATAGGTAATGGATGAACATGAGCTCTGAGTATCAGATCACTTGATATGATTAAGCACATTCCTGTTTCATTCCAAGGATACCATTATTAAGTCAGATGTGAAACTTCCTTTTGATACCTATCACTGTCCTCTGATTAGAGGCACAATCTCTTGCTGTCTCCATTTCCCCATTTGTACAATGAGGATAAATATATCTGCTATGAGGATTGAGTAGAAAAGTGCATGTAAAGCAGGTGGTACTGAGCCTGGCCCGTTGGATGCCTTACTAAATAAATTGTTGCCACTGACATTGTTATCACCTAGATGGTTTTTAATTTAAGAAGCTGTGGAAGTTATGTCATAAGAACATGCTTCTTTTCCCTCTGGTCTAGTATCCCATTCTTCTAGTACCACCATAGGAAGGGGTGAGATGAGACATAACTGAAGCACAACTGTGATGAAAGGAACTGGTACCAGGTGCAGCCTAAAAATCTGGGTCCAACTGCTGACCTAGATGTAGTATTACTACGTGCCAGGCACTGTTCTAAGTATCTAACATATATTAACTGATTCAAGTTGTCACAACAACCAGTAAGGCAGGTGCTGTCATTACCCCCACTTTACTGATGGAGACAATGAGGCCTAAAAAGTGAAGTAACTTGCCCCCAATCACATATTTGACGAGCCGTAGAGCCAGGATTTAAACCCAGACAGACAAGTATAAGTCTGTGCTTCACAGCTGGTCAGCCCTGTGAGCTTCAGTTTTCTCCAAGGTATAAGGAGAACAATAATCCTACACTGGAACAGGCAAAGGCCACAGAAATGTAAAGTATGGTTGTTATTAAGCCGCTTAGCCAAAACGCATCATTATCTGTAGTAGTAAAAGATTATGACTGACTGAAGTTATATCACCAAAGACGTGATAGGAAGATTATTCCAGGTGCCAGAGACCAACAACAACAAAAATTTTAGTAAACCTCAATATCATCCTTGCAAAAAAAAAAAAAAAAAGACTGGAAATAAGTGATCATCTTTTGAAGGAATTATTTGAATATTTAAAAGCCTTTACTCTGTCAGTTAGGGGTAATACTTTTTCATGACATATAAAGAAACTTTTCTCCTAGGAGTTCAGAAATGACTGGAGGAGCATGTGTTTAAATGGGCATGTAAAAGTATATGTTGTCCTCTCAATGGTAAACTCACATATTAGAGTGAATTTATTTTGCCTCCCAGGTCAGGGTAATTGCCTATTGATTCTCAGGAAGGAAAAAAAAAAAGGGCGGAGGGGGGGGGGGGGGGGCATTGAGAACCTTTGCTCTTTCAGTTCTGAACAGAATTATAGCCTAAAAGGAAAAATGGCATTGTTTACCAGCACCTCTCAGAGAAAGGGCCAAGACTTTTTCTAATTACTTGCGCATAACTGGTGCTCCGTAAACATTTTTTGGATTAAAAGCTTAAACCCTGTATAAATAGTTTGATAGACAGATTCTTGTTGCATTCCTGATCAAGCATCCAAAAGATATTAGGCAAAAACACAACTCTAAACTTTTGCATCATTCAAATTTGCAAACTTGTGTGTTCTAAGACTAATGGACATTAGTATATACACGGCAGTTTCTGAAATTATGTAGGAAGTCTCAATATACTGTGCAACAAATACACAGAACTGTACTGAGCTTGAAATTGCTCCTTGCTAAACAATAAAGATGAGCTTAAACAATGGTTTCCTTGCCTTCTTAGAATTTACAAAGGCAATGAACTTTGTTTTGAATAGATAAGTTTTCTTAATAAGAGGAGAGAGAAAATGAGAGAGACACTGGAAGAAAGAAGGAAAGAAGAAAGAAAAGAAAAAGCAAAAAAAAAAAAAAAAAAAAGCAAACATTAGAGATATTGGAAAGAAAGCTTTCCTGAAACAGGAATGGTAAATGTCCTTGTCCTAGTTAAGGACTTTGACATAAACATTGTTGACCTCAGAACTGTATTACATTTGGCAATCGTGCTTTTTAAAACCTTTGTAACAATCTCAGGGAAACCAGAGTAAAGATGGTAGTTTTGAAAAAATTAACTAATTGTTCATTTGATTCTCTACCACCTTTCTGTTATTTTCATTTGATTTGTGTATATTTCTATGGAATTTCTAGGAAGCACTTTATTCATAATTTTAAACGTAGTATCAAGAAAAAATGTTAACATGAGCTAAACATATCACATGCCCAAATCATTGAACAATGTCGTTACTGTAACTCTTTCAAGTATAGTACTTAAAATCCGAATATAATTACACAACTGTGCATACCTCAGACATCCTAAATACATTTTGGAATACAACTTCTTTTTTTTAATGTTTATTTATTTTTGAGACCAAGAGAGACAAAGCAGGGGTCAGGGAGGGGCAGAGAGAGAGGGAGATAACAGAATCTGAAGCAGGCTCCAGGTTCTGAGCTGTCAGCACGAGCCCAGTGCAGGACTCTAACTCACTAACTGCAAGATCATGACCCGAGGTGAAGCCAGCCACTTAACCGACAGAGCCACCCAGGCGCCTGTGGAATACAACTTCCGATGGTACATTTTTAAAAAGATTTATGTATCTCATTCAAAATTTTGAAATATATCTATGAAAACTTCTTTTTTCCTTGGTGGAGTATTTGTTAACTATGAGACATTTATGGGCTTCAGAAATGTTTCCTTACAGCTTCTTTGGGATATTTCTCACCTAATGAATTTGGTGGGCCCACAATTATCTGGTGCATTGATAGTCTAATGTGGTCTGTCAATCAGTGCCCTTCATATAGGACTCCTTTACTGGGCTGCAACAAGATAAGCAGAAACTTAATGGGAATGTAAGCCAACCACATCAGGAAACTGGCACTTTTAAAAAAATAGTGTAACTTTCCCAAAGAAGGAAGATGTGTACTAATTTCCATTCTGGGACAAGGTTTTTTAATGTTTATTTACTTATTTTTTAATGTTGTTTTTTTTTTTTTAATGTTTATTTATTTTCCAGAGAGGGCAAGTGGGGGAGGGACAGAGATAAGGGAACAGAGGATTGGAAGCGAGCTCTGCGCTGACAGGCTGACAGCAGCCAGCCCCACGTGGGGCTTGAATTCATGATCCACAAGATTATGACCTGAGCCGAAGTCAGATGTTCAACTGACTGAGCCACCCAGGTGCCCCCTGGGATAAGTTCTTTTGTCTCCTTAGGGATCAGTTACTGTTTATGGACTGCCTACTTTGAGCATCAGTGCTCTAGTAGATTTTTAAGTACAAGACACTCCAGTGTGATGCTTAACGTGTAGGATTCTGGAGGCAGGCAAACCTGAGTTTGAATCCTGGCCTAGCAACTCAGTAGTAAAAGGACCCTGAATGAACCGCTCAAGGTTTTCAATCCAATTTCCTTATAGATGAAATTGGCATAGACCTGTCTCATACAAATTAGGGTAAAGCTTAAACCAAATAATGGAATATGCTTAGCCCCAAATCTCCATATATAAAGAGCTCAGCTTAAAATGTCCTATCTTACAGTTGTTACTTCCACATAATTGAGGAAATTATAAGTTTACTCTCCTCCATACATCTGTGACTAACAACCAAGACCATGTGACATATTCAGACCAGTTAAGATAAAAATTTTGTTAAGCAATGAGGCACGATACTGGTTAAATGCCTAAAAGGCTACATATGACGTGGAAATGTTCCTTTCTCCTGAAATAAGGAAATGAGTGCCTATTTCGGAAACAGCAGGCATGGTAGAATAAACAGGAGAGAGGAAAGGGCTTAGCATTTGATGTCAGACATCTGGGGATGAATCCTGATTCCTAACTTTTAGAGGCTGCTTTAACTTGAAGTAAATGAGACCTTAAATGAGAAAATAAAACATCCATACAAATAGTACATGTGCATATATACATTGCATAGTGCTTGAAGCATAAAAGGTGCTCAAGATATTTTGTTTGTTTAGCCATTACTAAGTGTGTGGCATAGTTGATTTGGTTTTATGCAGAAGTATCTTTCTTATTCTGGGATCTGGTAATCCAAATATTTTACTCAGTATCTGCATTTGTCTTCTTGCTCTCCACCACTGACTTACTAACTTTACCAAGTCATTAAACATAAAAGGGAATCCCCCCCACAAAGTCCAGCCATATCTAAAATACTTTTAGAGTTGCATCAATATTCTGTAAATCATTGACAAGTCCAATGGATCCCAACTCACGGCATTGCCATTTTTATAGCATTTAATTACTTGGTTGGCATGATTTCAAGCAAAGACGGTAAACATAAAATCTGTATGGGAGAGTTACCATTAATTTCAAGTTCACTTATCTCTGTTTATCTTTCAAGCTCATAAACCAGGTTCTGAGTAGACAAGTGGGGGGAAGAAGGCCTTTGTTAATCTCTTTCTCCCAAACCCAGTTTTATGGAAAATGATGAGATAGCAACTAATTATCAAGCTCTGCATGGAATTACACACTAACACCTGGCTGAGGGATGTACATGGAGAAAGAAAAGGTGCATGTAAATGAATAAATCATGTCTATTAGTGTAGACCCATCTCCTCAAAAAGCGTATGATGATAATTTGTGCAAGCTCTCGTTGCACCTTGCACATAGGTTGTTCATGCTCCATGACTGCATAATGTATGTGCTTATGTTTCTCAGCTAACCCAAATTTATTCAGTTCCTTTCCATGGTTTTTCTTCACTGTAATTGCCTGCTAACTACCTTGTTCTGCCTCCAAGATTATCTCTCTTCAATTTATCCTCCCTAAGGCTGCCAGAATGAATTTTCCAAACTGCCAATCTGATCATGTCACCTCCCATTAGAATCTTTCAATGTCTGCCCATTACCCTCAGGATAAAATCCAAACCCTGGACTCAGCTCATATTATTCTCTCACTTAGTCTAACTAAACTATTGTATTTTTAGCTCTTTACCTGTTCCAAATTCTCTGAAGTGCCTTGGTCATGTTCTTCCTCAGACAAAATTATCCTCCTCTTTCTCCACAAATTGCACGACAAATTCTTACTTGATAGTCACCACCTACCAGAGGACTTCACTGGTAGCCTCCGTGAAATTTTCAAGTGCTCCAGCAGTACCCTTTCTTACTTCTCGGTTAACTTGCAAATCCAGTAATGAAATGATCAGTGTTCATCTGTGAACCTCCCATTGAACTGTAAGATTCCCAAAGGTGGATAGGGTCTTCCTCTGTGACTTTCTAATTCCAATGTCTATTACAGACTTGGCACATAGCAGGTGGTTAATCAATTATGAATTAACAAATATTCAAAGTATGGAGCTGAAGTTTTACAATGGCATATCTGAAAAGTACCCAAGCAAAATATAAAGTATTCTCTCTGGAATCCTTAACACTCAAAGCCTAAAACAGACAATATTTATGCATCTTCAGTTCCAAGTAGCAATAATGGTGAGGGGGAGGACTGGACAGACACAACACTTATCATCAGTCCTGGGCAGTTTATTTGCTAGGTTCTTACCCCTTATCTTAAATAGCATTCAAATTAACTTGGTTTCCTGGCTGTACTTTTTTACACAAGGAAGTATACACCCATCAAGTGTGACCACAACACATAAATAGTCTGTCCACACTACTGCACAGTCTTTCATATTAAAAGAAAGAGTGCATTCTTTTTCAAAGGTGATAATAATAAAAATAATGTTCTTGTTTCCATGCACTTAAAGTTATCCAATTAGTTGCATTAAGTTTTTTAGTGACTTAGATTAGGAGTTTTAATTTAAAGTGTTTGCTTAATAGTGTCAGTGTTTCAATGGTTTCAGCTCCACTTGGAGGCTAGTACCCGGCCTATGTAGTTAATTGAATAGTGCTGTTTGCTGCCCCCAACTATGACATCACTACAGTCATAGAGCTAGCATTTATCCAAACTGCCTTCTGGCAAGTCTTCACAGCCACAGCGGATCTAGGCAGATCCAAAACAAATACACAGAAACTACAACTTAGCTGGAGTCTGGACACCAAAGGGGAAGAGGGCAGGAGCTGGTCCTTTGTGCAACCGGCAGTCACGTGCTGGAACTCCTGAGGAACACAGGGTTACGTGATGGCGGAAGTTAGTGGTTGAATACACACAAGTGCTTGACCAATTGTTAGTAATTATGTGGCATTTGAATGTGTCCCTAAGAGGCTGGGTCTGTACTCTTTTCTAAGAATCTGTGGATTTAGAGATTGGATATTTGGACGGCAGGTGATTTAAAGACATGTGAGCATTTTCCAGATGAAGAATCAAGCAAATGCTGTGATTTGTTCCCTCTTTCTCCTCAAATCATAGAGGACTCACATTTCCTCCCAACTTGAGCAAAGTGAGGCTAATTTTACATTTCCTACTCTTGTGTCTCCAAGGATTAGGGGTGCATAGCATGCATCAAAGATTAAGCTAATTTTCTTCTAGACAACATTAGGAAAAAATCAACCAGAGTTCTCAGCTTTATATCTGAGAATATTCTATGGGTCTCTACTTCTCAAAATTAATGGCTTCTCCTCCTGAGGAAAATCCTGTTTCTAGTTTACTTGTCTGTCCTCACCTTTCCTTCTTTTCCCTCTAACTACAAGGAAAACTTCTCTCTTTGATATAAACTAAATAAGAGATTTGGCTCCCAAGGAAGTCTGTTAAGAGATTATAGATAAAGAAATGCAAATAGTCACAATTCTCTAAAATGGAAACTTAGGCTTCCCTGGAAAATGGTTTCAGCTTTTTGTAGGTGAGCTACTTGCTGATTGCTCATTACCATGTAGTTGAAAACAACATCTGTCATGGTAGAGCCAGGAGGAAATCTCTTAGACTGCTTATTAGTTTTCCTTTTTCTGCCTCATGTTTACTGACAAGTTATATCTTTTAGATGATGGGTATTTGTGGAGCCGGAAGATATTTGTCCTTTAAGAAGTTTAAGTGTGAAGGACTTTTCTGGTCAGGTTCCAGAAGAGCCCTGCCTGCCACTCCCCACCCACCCCCCTACCTCTGCCAGCCATCAGCGTGTCCTCAAAGGGGAGGGAACAGTGCTGCCATGCCAGGTGCCATTATCCTGGCTCTCCAGACACTGGTTTCCTGAGGAAAAGCAGAGAGAAAATGACCCCCTTTCTCAAGTTAAAAAAGGATGGGAAGGCCCTCTAAGTTATCAAGTATAAAACAAAACAAAACTATAATATTAGCTCCATAATCAACTTTTCTTTCTTTGGACCCAGAAAAGTGAAAGAGGAAGGCCACACAGCCACCAATCAGTATGTGGAATTCCAATGCTGCAAGTCAAAGCACACCTGGGGTCATCACTAGGTACATATGGAAGTAGAGCTGTGATATTTTTATTAATTGCTTATAGCCATGCTGTCAAAGAGATGTTCCTGGACTACCTCCCTCAGAACCACTTGGCAAAAGTTTTTAAAAATATCTGTTCCTAAATCAGAATCTCTGGGATGAGGCCAGGGAGTTGCATTTTTTCATAACCACTCAAGGGATTCTTATGAACACTCCTGTTCCCAAACCCCTATTTACATACCAATACCATTATGTTTTTATTTATGTAAAATAAGCTGCTATAATTTCTCTTTAAGGAAGACATTTTGAAGGATGGGGGTGTGAAACCATGAGAGCACATTTACCTAATTCTCAAAATATCAATTTGTAGTCTTTGAGCATTTGGGCAATTTTGTCTTGAATCTTTCTTTTTTTTTTTTTTTTTTAATTTTTAGTAGATTTGCTTTGGTTAGGGAGAAACTGATAGCACTGAATTGATCTAAAGCTAACTACTTCAGAAAGCTTAATAATATATTTATTAGACTAGGTTATCAGCTATCAGTTGAATCCTTAAGATGGTCCCTATATATAAATGAAGCTAATCACTGGCTATTCAATCACCTTGATTCAAACAGGACTTGAATAGTTTGGATTGTTTGATTATATAGACACTACCATAGACATTACTGTAGCAAGAGGAAAAAATATCAGTTAGAAAATGATGAATTAGCATTTCGTTTAAAAGGGGGCTCTTTCTTTGATATTTACATTTATGTTTTGCTTTTCTTTTTTTCTTTTTTTTTCTTTTTTTTTTTTTTTTTTTTTTTCTGATCTTAAGAATGGTGGGCAAGCAGAGAACTTCTAGTGAATACTGGAAAATAAATACCTTGTCCCCAATTTGAGTCAACTTGAAAATTTTCATCCATAAAGTCACATATGGCTTAAGAATCACTGATTTTATATTTTACAAATCAGGAAAGTTAATTCATTTAGGTAACCCAAGTCTACAAAAGCTTTATCGGCTAATGTCATCACTGAACTTTGTGTAATGACAGGACACACTCTGGGGCAGGCAGACTACCCACTCCCTTTCCTTAGTATATTTTAAAAATGAACTTCTTATTCCACACCACTTTAGAGTTTGGTAAACATCATAAACTAAGGAAGACAATTGAACAAAACCATATGACCTGATCAGAACCAGCTGACAACAAGAACTATAGTCTCCAGCAACCGACTACTTGTTCTACAGGATACTAACAACAGGACTGCTTAGTGTTTGCTGACTTCATCAGTTGGCATCATACAGACACAGATGAAGTTCAAAACACTCAAACAGAAGCAGGAAATGGCAGGAGAGGCCACTTTTTGGATTTTAAGTTAATATAACAGACACATGAAAAACTATCCAGTGACTATAAATTAGACCATATTTAAGGGCATTATATATTATAATGAATATATGCATTAGGTATGCATACTAAACTAAGAAAAATTTCCTTCCCTCATTAAATATGCATCACCTACAACTTAGTTTATATGAGCACAAACTAAATTTGATAGAGCATAGAAGAACTTTGTCATAAGAGATTTATAGTATTAGCCAACTTTGATAATTGAAGAGTAACCTGGACCACAACAACTCTGAGATTATGCATTTGAGTGAAAAAAAAAATCTTCCTGCATCAATTCGATTATAGATACTAAAACAACTTATTCAAATTAGGACAATTCCGATGAAAATTAGATAACTTGAGGAGGTTTCCTTCCTTAGTGAAATAATGGCTACCTCACTATAGGTAACGGCCTATGAAGGCAAAATGAATACTGACAGGCAAATAACAGGTATCTGGATCATAGAGGAGTTCAACATAAGATATATGTTTTATAAGAATTCACCCCTCCTCCCAGTAGTTTTCCTCCTTGATCCCAGAGAAAGGGGGGCTTTCTCTTTTGAGGAGATAATGGCAGCATTGCCTTTCTCTCCATACTTCTCCCATGGGAGAAAGGGTCTTTCTGATTGGTGAGATGGGAAGAAGGAACCTAGCATATGTGGCTAAGCCCCTTATAGAGTCTTTTTAAAAGTGGCCTCTCCCTAGGATGCTCTTATTTGCCTCCTGTACACATAGTGGGAAGCTTTTAACATTTTGGGGAAAGAAGTAGCTAGCCTGTTTTGACGAAAGATCCATACCTTGTTCTTATTCTGCAACAAACAGTATCACTAGTAAAAGTGACTTAAAAAAATCTATCTGACCTTGTCTCCTTCTATATTGATTCAGAATTTGGTAGAGACAGGTAAAGATATATTACTTCCTTCCTCCACCCTCTTGCCAAAATCCAACATAATTGAGTTCTAGAAATTCTAGATATGTTCATTCAGGTACTCTAACTCAGCCTTTTCCTGATCCACACATCCTTGCCTGTGGGATCTTTAGCTGTATTCTCTAATATTTTTGTTTACTCCCTCTTCAGAAGCTCTTATAGTTAAATTATTCTTAGACTCTATTTCTCTTAAACTTCTGAAACAATTGTCCACACAAGCTTCGCCTGTACTACCTATGTGAGTAACAACAGACTTCTAGTTTGCTGAACCAAATAGTTGTTACTTTCCTCTCCTGGGTAGGGATTTCCTCTTGTCAATGGATCCTAGAACTATTTTATCATTCCCTGAAGACAGCATTTTAGCTTTTTTTTATTAATAAGAAATCCTTTAACTAATTCTGTAACTACTCAGTTACAACTTATAGTTGCACCTATATTCAATAACTTAATAACTGCATATTATTACTGTTATGAAGATAATTAATCCAGAAGCAATACAAGAAAATTGGCCTCCAGCCTGGCTGCACTTTGTAAATATAAGATATGTGAGTTACTTTATGGTAACTTTACAAGTATAGACGTAGGTAGTTTCCTCATATACACCAAAGACCTACTCACTGAGAAACGGATCATGATATGAGAATTTTGGGAGAAGGCCTGGCTTAACAGCAATTGAATTTCTGATTTATCGATGCAAGTATCTCTATGCAAGGGGACAGATGGCTCTGCAGGTACTATAGACATTTAACCCACAGGCTTCACCCTTTAGAGGTTTGTAGTTTACCAGTGGAAATTAGATGAGCACTTATTACTAATGATACCTATAATAAAGAAATTTCCCTCCCTCTTTAGACTAGATCACCACTTCATATATAAGGCGCTGCCTACTTTTTCTTTACTTAAATATATGAGGCTGTTACTTTTTAAATTATCTGTTTACTGTTTTGCTCCACTGTTAGAAATCAAACACATTTAAAGCAGGGACAGAAATCTCCAGTTTGCCTCTGTATTTCTATAGTGTTTTGCATGTAGTGAGTACTCAAAAAGTACTTTTAAATTACATTAATCTTGGGGCTGGCTCAGTCAGTTAAGTGTCCAACTTTAGCTCAGGTAATGATCTCGCAGTTCATGAGTTTGAGCCCCGCGTCAGGCTCTGTGCTGACAGCTCGAAGACTAAAGCCTGCTTCAAATTCTGTGTCTACCTCTCTCCACCCCTCCCCCGCCCACACTCTAAGAGTAAAGTCTTTATGATAAGATTTTTATTTTTAAGAGATGTTCTGAATTCTAAAATAAGAAAAGTTTGAAAAGGGACAAGAAGTAGGAGTACAAAGTTAGGATACTGCCAAGGTGTCTGAAGGATGGTGGTAGTGGTAACATACAGAAGTAGAAGGATTCCAGATATATTTTTTGAGATAGAAGCAATACGAATTTCAATTCATGGGAGTGAGGAAGAGGACGATATAAATTATATCAACATTTTAGTAGAAGGGTAGATGCACGGCTCATTTACTGAGATGATAGGCACTGCAGAAGGGATGCATTTTAAAAATAAAAGTTAAACTTTACCTTCTACTTTATTTAATCTTCACAGGGGCTCTGAAATTTAGAAATTATTATCACCTTTGTTATTGATGAAATAGATAATGCCATGGTTTCCCTAAGTAACATATCTTGAGGCCTTATATTTTTCTAGTTAAGCTCCATGACTGGTTAAAGACCAAATTTAATTAACCAACATTGAGGGAGCATTTACCTTGCATCAGGAATTCTGTAAGGACAAGGATTAATGTCTTAGCTCCAGCTTTCTTTCAAATGGAGGAGACAAATATATAAACAAATTATAATTCAAAGTAGCAGTACAATATTAGCAATATTCAAGGAATAGTTTGGAAACTCAGAGGAGGATACTTAGAGTAATCTAGAAGTGGGAGTGAGAGTAACAGAAAGCTTCCTAGTAAATGTTACATTTAAGTTGAGGCCTAAAGGGCATGCTTAGGAATTAGGTGTAAAAGGATCATGGCTAGGACCAGTGGGGGTAGAGAAAAGAGAATGAGCAACAAACATGGTTAACAAGAAACATGAAGTGTTAAAGCCTAGAAAAGAAAGTAAATGCTATACCATGATGATCTTTGAAGGAAAATGAAAGAGTGTGGAGATTATCAGATAATGGATGGTAAGGGAATACTGCTGGGTTCTCAGTACAAAAGTGGTGTTTACAAATACCCAGTTTTAGACATAGCATTCTGTTGACTGTGTTGAAGATAGACATGAGGGAACCAAGGCTGAAGAGAGGAAATCAATTCACACATGTCTTCAACAGTCTAGTAGAGAAATAAGAGTCGTGGTTAGGTTGATCGTTGTTCATATGGAAAGGTGCAGGTGGACCGGAGAATTAATTAAAAGGTAAAACTGACAGGGAATATCACTGCAGAGATGTGCTAAATCCAAAGAGGAAGGAGTTAAGAATGAACCAGATGTCTAGCTCGGGAGCTGGGTGGCAGTTCAAGGAAGGGCCAAATAGGGAAGAAGATACAAGTTTAGGAATGAGACATTTTGAGTCTGAGGTTCTAGATGAGATAGGACGAAAAACAGATTCTAAGACTTCTAAGATTAGTGCTTCTCTCCTAAAAAAGTTCCTTGAAAATAGCTATTCGTCCATTATTAAGATTCAATAAAGATTTGTAGTGAATAAGAAAGCAGATCTTCTTAATCCTTTTTTCCCCCCACATATTCCTTTGAGAAGAGATTGATAAAATTCCGTAGGTAGTTAAATCTTTGTCACTTCTGTATAAAGTTGAGGGAGCTGATCAACAAAGTTGATATGAAACAGGAGAAATCTTTATTTGTGAAAGAGACAAAAGTAGAATTGTTTCTCAGCTATGTTCTTTTTCCAGCAAGAACACAGTTGGGGTATCCTACCACCTAATCCAGCCAGGGAACAAAGATCTTTTTTCCCTACAGCAAATAGTTCACATCTTGAGTTTACTCCTTGGTGCAAAAGAGCTTTGCTTTCATAAGAAGATTCTGGAGTATAAGCCTCAACTCAAAGACAGATAATCTACAAACCATACAGATTTATAGAATTTTTTCTTCAGAGCAAAAAACACCAGAGTCTGCTGGTGCACACATCATGATGGGCAAACAAAAGTGAAAAATAAATACAAAAATGATATAATTCCAAGGATAGTTCTTTCTGTGTAATTACTATCCAACACATTCAGAATGTTTTGAGAAAAATATAGAATGCAATTTTAAATTAAATACAGAATGTCTCTAGATAAATATAGAATACAACTTAAAATGGAACATGTTGTGACTTATATACAAGGAGTGTGTTTTACAAAGCCTGGTGCTTTGAAAAGATTTCCACCCTATGGAAAACTGATTTACATATCAAAATTTTTAAATTGGGATACTATTCAGCCATAAAAAAGAATGAAATCTTGGTATTTGTGACAACACGGATGGAAATTGAGGGCATTATCCTAAGTGAAATAAGCCAGACAGGGAAAAACAAATACCACATGGTCTCACTTATGTGTGAAATCTACAAAAACAGAACAAACAAAACAAACAAAACAATCAAGCTCATAGGTATGGAGATCAGATTGCTGGTTGCCAGAGGGCAGGGTGGGGGAGGGGGTGAAAGGGGTCAAAAGGTATAAAATTCCAGTTATAAAATTAAAAAGTCATAGGGATATAATAATGATAGTTAATAATACTGTATTGCACATCTCAAAGTTGCTAAGAGAGTAAATCTTCAGCACAAGAAAAAAAATTTCATAACTTTGTATGGTGACAGATTTTAACTAGATTTATTGTGAAGATCATTTTGCAATGTATACAAATATCGAATCACTATGTTGTATACCTGAAACTAACATAATAATATGTCAATTATAACTTAATAAACAAATAGATTGCACAATTGAAAAATTAAATGCAAGACTTAAGCAAACCCAGTAATCAGTACTTAGGAAATAATTAAAATATACTTTAAGTATGTATTCACCCATTATATACTTTTTCTTTGCAATAACCTCATATACTGGTCATAATGTGTAATACTGTGTAATTACTATCCAACACATTCAGAATGTTTTGAGAAAAATATAGAATGCAATTTTAAATTAAATACAGAAGTCTCTAGATAAATATAGAATACAACTTAAAATGGAACATGTTGTGACTTATATACAAGGAGTGTGGTTTTTTTACATATCAAATAATGTGGTGGTCATAAAATGACCTAATAATTTTCTTTCAGAATACAATTTATTTTAAAGTGGAAGAACTATGTTAGGGGTACAACTTCTTTCATGATGTTATCAATTTCAAGTTATGTATCAAGTATTCTCCGTGATTTTAATTCTGAGTTTATCATTAACTGAACACTTATTTGTAATATAAGTATAATATGTACAATAAATATACAGTATAAGAGAAAGAAGTACAAAAATATCTATTTTGGATTAAGTATACTGGGCATAATTTTAGAGCCAAAATATTGCTTAATTTACAAATGAAAATATAAATTCTACAATATCATAACTGTAAAATGTCAGCCTCACTTGACTCAGGATGTCTTACAGGTTTAAAACAAACAGGTTTAAAGGTTTAAAGCATAATAAGTTTCTTTTTGAATTATAAATGAGAATCTTTTGAAAATATCCAAAGTGTGAGAAAGGATTTGGCTTTAGAAAATTCATTAAAAATCTGAGTGTCAACATCAACAGAAAGGTAGACAAATATAATAGCAAGTAACACTTAAACAATGAAATAAAATAGGGATTTGTAATTCTAGAATCTAGAAAATAAAAATATTTTTTAAATACATCAAGAACTTACTCTGTTTTAAATCTCTGCCACATTAAATTGGTATAGATAATATAAAAGATGTCCTGGATTTGTCAAAACAGGGGTGACTGAAATATATTTTTGTTCCACCAACATCCAAGGAGGTGAATTAAGACTCATTCTAGGGATACCTAGGTGGCTCAGTGGGTTAAGCTTCGGCCTCTTGATTTTGACTCAGTTCATGATCTCCCAGTCTCTCTAGTCTGCCATGGAGCTCTGCACTGGCAGTGCTTAGCCTGCTTGGGATTCTCTGCCTCCTCTCTCTCTACCCCTTGCTCTCCTGTGCTCTCTCTCTAAAATAAATAAATAAATAAATAAATAAATAAATAAATAAATAAATAAAAATTCTAAGTCACTATTCACCAAAATTCATTAACAGGAAATTCCATGTTAAGAAAAGTCTACTGTCCATGTAATTCACAAGAGTAATATTCAGACAACAGACGTGAAAAAGGACACTGGCCACTCTTATGGCTTTCATGAACAAGCCACATTGTATGTTCACTGCACTTCAGACCTTGATACCTGACTGCCAAAAAGAAACTTACGTTGCATTGAAGAGAGTGTACAAAGCACCTAGCACCAAGGCCATTAATGTTGTCACTGTACACAAGGTAATTTTTTAGAGTTTCTAGCTATATTTCTGTTATGAACTACTTTCATCATTGAAAAGTTTTGTTGTTATTATTTTGTTATTCTGTATGTTCATCTGCTTGTTATTTTAAGCAAGGTTGGAATATCTTTTCCTGGAAAGGCAAATTATTTGCAAGAATGCAACATATGGCCATTTCTTTTAGGGATAGGGAATATAGTACTCATTTAGGGGCTACTGGTTCACATTTAATCTAGTTTTCTTTTTTAATACACTAATAGTCTCCTCTCACTACCTAGTGAATGATGACTAAGCCCCCTGTTTTTGCCTCCATGTTAAGATCAGCTACTAACCTGGGGATTTTCCCAAGACAAACAATACTTCTTTTAGTTCATGTGGGCAGCAACTTTCAACACTTTCTTTCAAATTCTATTAGGTTTGGTGAGTTTTGATACAATTTTTTTAATGTTTTATTTATTTTTGAGAGAGACAGAGATAGAGCAGGAGCAGGGGAGGAACAGAGAGAGAGAGGAATATAGAGGATCTGAAGCAGGCTTTGTGCTGACAGCAGACAGCCCCCAACGCGGGGCTCAAACTCACAAACTGTGAGATCATGACCTGAGCCAAAGTTGGATGCTTAACCAACTGAGCCTCCAGGCATCCTGATACAATTTTTTTAAATGTAACTAAGCTTTATATATATATATATATATATATATATATATATATATATATATATGTATATAAGCTTTATAGCATTTCTTTTCCTCTACTTTTCAGTTGTCTTTCTTACCGGAATTTGTCTATATACAAAGACCTACTCTATAGTTTGGTCAGCCCAAGAATAGTATAGTAAAATGCTGCAAAATGCTCTAAATTTCTCCACTGTAAAATAATGAGTCCTTATATTTGATGGTGATAAAAGACAGGTTACCATGGGTGTGGAGGATTTATTTTTTAAAACCAAAGAAATTGGAATTTTAAAAAATGAAAAACTATATATCAATTTATAAAATAGCTGACACTTTTGGAGAAATTTTTTAAAGATGAAATTATGATATTTAAGAGCAAAATCTCATCTTAAATTATTGTTTCTAATAAATAATATTTATTTATTTTATGAAATAAGAAGCCTTATGAAAATTGATATGCTCAACAATATTGGCCTCTTTGGTGGGAAAGTACCTTGATGTTTACCTGTCTTTTCTGAATTTATCTTGACCTTGAGCTTAAAATCTGATAGCTTTTGTTCCCTTCCTTTCCTTCATAATCACCCCTATTTTCTCAAGTATGTAAGGGCTAGTGATAAGTCATATGCTTTGAGTAAATATTAAAATTATTTTACAAGTCCAAATAATGAAATAACTAAATTGAGAAAGGAAAATAGATATTGCATAAACTTATAAACTGATATTGCTCTGGGAAATAAATAGTAGCCCTTTACTCCTCAAGCCCCAGACACACACACACACACACACACACACAAAGGGGCACTAGCATATGCATGCATGATATGGGAGAGAATAAAATGGAATAAGCATTGATTGCTAAGAGTGTTATTTCAAATGGAGCTGGGAGGACACAGAGGAAGTAGGGCTTATGTTCTGCTTCTATCTCAAATTCTCAGAATTTGTGTTGAACTCAGCTAAAAGCCAAGGAATCTGCTATATGTTAAGTGGTCATAAATGGCTTGTCCTAATACTAGCAAAAATTGCATACAGATCAGTGTTACTGTACCTATACCAGCACCAATCCCATTTTACTCAAAACAACTTATGCAAATTCCCTCTTTCCTCTTTAAAAACTCTAACCTTCTTTGTTTCTCTGGGTCATGCTTTCCGTTTCAGTCAAATCTGTATCTCTAGGACTGCCATCCCCAAGACCCCAAATACACCCACACATTTTATTTGGCAGCTTCCAGTTTTGCCACTCGTTGTTGCACACATGCACGCACACAAGTGTACGGGGTGCATGCGCACACCACAAGGTTGCATCCACATGTCACCAGAGGGTTGAGGAGGGAAGCAACACCACCAGGGAGCTTCTGAAACAGTGGCAATACTGCATTTTGCAAACATCTGCCTCTTGAACTTGTGCACTGAAAGTATGATTAGAAATTCATTATGTTAATTAAAGAGAAATTTGAGTCAAAGGAGAAAGGTGTAAGGGAAACTACATTTTATGATTTGGGGTCTGGGACTAACAGTCAAGAGTAACCCAGTGGTCCAATTTGCTCAAGCCAGGAAAATCAGTGCTGTGGTAAGATGAAAACTGAGTCAGACTTGAAGGCATCTATATTTTACACTTAACTCTTTATCTAAAACTCAGCAAAGAAGCAGAGGAGATACTATCTTTGTATTAGGAAATGGTTTTATAAGAAGAGGCTTAGTGTTTCCAACCTAAGATTCTTTTTCCTTGGGGTGCCAAATTAAAATCCTATGTCACATGCTAATAAACATCCCTCAGACAGAGACTCTAAAACTCCCCTTCCTCAGGCAAGTAACAGATTGTAAGGGAGAACAAATACCCTAACTAACACCACACTCCAAAGATGGTAGTAGCTGATCCACAGGAAGACAAAGACGTTGTTCAGAAAGAACTGCTGGAGATAGCCCTGGGGTGGAATTCTAGCACCATCTTTTGTCTCACAGATAAGATAAAAGGCAAGGAGGCACTATGACCACTTTCCAGTAGAAACTTCTGGGAACTCCATGTTTGCCTAGGGATTTCCAAATTCTGCGCAAACAAAGCTTTGGTAATTCCATAGCCTCTGCTCTTTTCTTTAAGTGCCTCTTTCTATCTTCGGTTTGAACCCTTACTCTTAAGGCACCATTATTTGCCTTATATCTTATGAACTTAATGTGTAAACAAGAGGACTCTTGCAAGAGGGAAACAAATACAAAGAATGGTTTGGAGCCTTGAATCTTCTAGTCTGTCCAACACAGGTCTTATTGGGGTTTAAAACAGCCAGCAATCACCTTCTGATCTGGTGTAGCAGTGCTTTTTGGCCCTAAGGAGTCTCTCTCACTTAGCTCTTGAAAAGGGGAGGGTCAGGGTGTCAGTGTCTGTGAATTATTCCTTCACGTGATACTAGCCATCCAGCCAAAGATTTCTTCAGTTACCATTTAGTTCACTAACCAAATTTTAGTTTATTTCAGAATCACCTGGAGAGCTTTCAGAAAATGAAGTCTCCTGGGCCAGGCTTTCTCAAAGAATCTAATTCCGTAGTTCTGGTCTGGGACTTAGAAACCTATGTTTTAAACAAGCATACCTTGCGACTTCAGTGTAGACAGGAGGTGGACCACATTTTGATGGTTACATCATGAGATTCTAGCTGGACGACAACTTTGTGATCACCTAAGGAAAATGTGCTAAGGATGCTGATGGGTGTAAGAAGCAGAAGAGTGTAAGAAGAGCAAATAAGGGAGAAATTAAATGAAAACCTTATAATTTATCCGGGATTTCTATTGTCATGCATTCCTGCCCTTCAATGTCAGTAGCTGCTTTAGTTTGCTGGGGTTGCCATGCAAAGTACCACAGATTGGGTGGCTTCAATAACAGGAATGCACTGTCTCTCAGTTCTGAAGGCTACACTTCTGAGATCAAGGTGTTGGTAGGGTTGGTTCCTTCTGAGGGCACTGAAGGAGCATTCTATGTCTGTCTCTTAGCTTCTGGTAGCCTTAGGCATTTCTTTGCTTGCAGAGATTTTGCTCCCTGTGTCTTGATGGAGTCAACTGCAAATCAGGTCACATTCACAGGTCCTGAAGTAACCTTCAGGATTGTGACATATTTTTGGAGGATGTAATTCAGCCCATAACATCAGGACAGAGAGATTTTTTATTTTACTTTATGCTAATCCAAGTGTTAAAGATATGAAAGAGACAGGATTCAAAAGGAAGAATGTGAACTGAGTTCACCAGGGAAATGCCTCATCCTATATTTAAAAACTTCTAGGTAGTTGAAGGTCATGGCCTCATTACAAGAAGCCCCATGGGAAAACAAGAGTCTAAAGGAAGACTTAGAAATCAAACCCATTCAAAGTAGTAATTACTGCTTTCTCACTCAAAAGAGAATCTAATGTCTATTCCTCAAAAGATTCTTCCACCTATCTGCTTTGGCCTTGAAGAAGAAAGCCAGATACTGCAAAAGAACAGCATTAAAAAATACCTATCTTTGTATCTTGAAAAAACTACAGACTAAAAACTAAAGTTGAACCGACTTCAGGGGCTTCATGACTCACAGGCTTGCTGCCAGGAGAGGCTATGCAGTTTGGAGGGCCAGTACAACATGAAGTGAGGGGTCTCTTATTAAAAATCTATTAATAACTTCAGGATGGTGACAGGAGAGCATTAAGCCAAGTATGGGGCCCTTGTGAACAAGAGGGCTTTGTGTGAGTGAGCATATCACATGTCAATAGAACCAGTCCTGCTGTGTGCTCTGGGGCACAGATGTATCTGGTAGTATAGCCTGGGGTGGTCTTGGTCTGGAACAGTCAAAACTTTCAAGGACTAGGCCAGCTTTGATGGTTCACAGCATTGTCTCTGAATGCCTAAAAAGCTGAAAAATGTACTAGAATTGATAAGCAATAATTACCATGAGCATGGGATATATTTTACCATCCCTAGAAGTGATATCTGACATCAAGAAGGATGTACATTTTTTTAAATCCACCCTTTGCATTCAGTCTCTTATCTCTCCTTCTCATCCATCCCCCAAATGACCACTGACCTTTTTTCTATCGCTACAGATTAGTTTTGCCTGTTAGAGAATTTCATATAAACGCAATCAGCAATCTGTACTGTTTTGTGTTTGGCTTCTTTTGCTCAGCATAATGATTAGGATTCATTCACATCATGGCCTGACTTAGTTCATTTTACATTATTGCTTAAGAAAAGTTATTGTAAGAATATAGCATAATTAATTTATCCATTCACTAGTTGGTATACATTTGGGTTGTTTCCAGTTTGGGATTATTATGGATACATTTGGTATGAACAGTTATGCACATATCTTTTTATCAATTTTTTATTTACGTTCCAGTTCTTCTGGGTAAATACTAAAGAGTAGAATTTCTGGGTGAATGAATGTTTTAACTTTATAAGAAATAGTAATAGCCAAATTATGGAAAGAGCCTAAATGTCCATCAACTGATGAATGGATAAAGAAATTGTGGTTTATATACACAATGGAATACTACGTGGCAATGAGAAAAAATGAAATATGGCCTTTTGTAGCAACATGGATGGAACTGGAGAGTGTGATGCTAAGTGAAATAAGCCATACAGAGAAAGACAGATACCATATGGTTTCACTCTTATGTGGATCCTGAGAAACATAACAGAAACCCATGG
>NW_026057577.1:42110857-42270934 GCF_023721935.1 Panthera uncia | reverse complement strand
AAAAAAAAAAAAAAAAAAAAAAATAGTAGTTGTACAATTTTACACTCCCATCAGGAATGTGTAAAAATTCTAGGTGATCTGTATCCTTGCCAACAATGGATATTGATAGTCTTTTTAATATTAGTTCTTCTAGTGGGTGTAGTGATGTGTCACTGTAGTTTAAATTTCATCCTTGATCAGGGTACCTAGGTGGCTCAGTCGGTTAAGCGTCTGACTTCGGCTCAGGTCATGATCTCACAGCTCATGGGTTCAAGCCCCACGTCAGGCTCTGCGCTGACAGCTCAGAGCCTGGAGCCTGCTTCAGATTCTGTGTCTCCCTGTCTCTCTGCCCCTCCTCCCACTTGCACTCTGTCTCTTTCTCTCTCTCTCAAAAATAAACATTAAAAAAAAATGTATCCCTGATGACTAATATTGTTGACGATTTTTTTCACGTGCTTATTGACCATTCATTATTAAGTATCCAAGTTTTTTAATCTAATTTTTTAAAACATAGACTTTATTTTTTAGAGTAGCTTTTAGGCTCACAGAAAAATAGAACAGAAAGTTTCTATATACTACCTCTTCCTACACACAGCCTCCCCCACCATCCAACACCAGTGTGGTTCACTTGTTACAATTAATGATTGCGGTATTACACTGTGATATTACTATCAACTAAAGTCCATAGTTTACATTAGGTTTCATTCTTCATGTTCACACAAAAAATTCTCACTTCCCTAAAAACCTCCAGGGTTCCATCTATTCAACTTTCTCTCCCCACAGACATCTAACAACCACTGGTCATTTTACTGTCTCCATAGGTTTGCCCTTTCCAGAATGTCATAGAGTTCTAACCAAACGGAACGTATGTAGCTATTTCAGATTGGCTTTTTTCATTTAATAATACGCATTTAAGTTTCCTCTGTGTCTTTTCAGAACTTGACAACCAATTTCTTTTCAATGCTGAATAATATTCCACTATGTGGATATAATGTAGCTTGTTTGTAGTAGTTCATTCAACTACTGAACATCTTGGTTACTTCTACGTTTTGATAATTATGAATAAACCTGCTATAAACAGCTATGTGAAGATTTTTGTGTGCATGTAAGTTTTCAGCCCATTGTGCTTTTATCCATTAAAAAGTGGGTTGTTTGTCTTTTTACTCAGTTTTACTGAAAAAGAAATTTTTAACTCGAGTGAAAAGCCTTTCTGTTTAATCTTGGTAAGAAAAACAGTGACTACTAAAAATAAATATTAATGAATAATTTAAACTTAAAAATGCTCTAAAGCATCAAATGATTTCTTTTTGTATCAAACAGTGTCTAATTACAATTAATAAATTAAATTAGTGACAGCTAGGTCTGTAAGTATTATAGCAAGAGGATCCTCTCAGACTCTGGTAGAATGTGACACATCTTTTTATATTGTATAGCCTGAAGTATAATTGTTACTTACTGGCCTTTGTAGATTCCATATAGAATTTAAAAAATGGAAAATCTCATACTTTCCTAATAAAATTATTGCTGCACGACTGATATCAATGAATCAAAACAGAGAATTGTCTTGGCATGGCAAATTTCTGGAGACCTCCTGCTATTCCCTAGTTCTTACTCCCTAGATACTGGACTGTTGGTATATTATTTACCTATTTCTGTGTAGATAATATTATAAATTATATGTAATCTTATAAATTTTCAATAAATGTTCCCACATAACATTTAAGCCTAGTGGCTTAAGATAATTATGACCATCTTAGTTCATATATCTGAGGGTCAGTAATTTGGGCTATGTTCAGCTGGATTATTCTTCTGCTCTTACCCAAGCTAACTCCCAGATGCAAGGTTAACTGCCATTTCAGACTGGTCTGAGATGGCTTCCTCTCTGTTCCATGTGGCTTCTCATCTTTCGCCAGAGTATTTTGGGCTTGTTCTTATGACTCCAGAGTATGTTTCTGAGAGGCCAGATGTGCACAAGATCTGTTTAGGCCTAGATTTATAATTTGTACAATATCATTTATATTGCATTTTATTGGTGAAATCCTGTCCCAAGACCAGTCCAAATTCAAGGAGTGAAAAAAGAGACTTTACCTCTTGATGGGAAAACCCAAAGTCCTATTGCAAAGGGCTGTGGGCATAGAGAACAAAGTGATTGTGACCATTTTTACAAAAAAATCTACTATAGTGAAGAATTTGGTCAAGGGAGGGTCCGGGAGAGGCTCCAAGTCCATTAAGGTTCTAGAAGGGCATTCAAGGAGCCTGAGGTAGCAACTATTGACCAATTTAATTTCTATTGAAGTATTTCTGTATTTCTGACAAGCAATGCAGCCACCTATGTGAACATAAGCCAAACATCAAGCCTGGAAATAATCTCACAATGTTATGTTTTCAAAAGGAAAAATGTAATCAGGTGACTACCTCCATTATTTCTACTTTCTTGATTACTCACACCAAGAGAAATCTTAACAGCTAGTCCAGTGATACCTCAATTATCTAACCTCACTCCCAGAGCCCAGGAGAAAACCAGCATTAATACTGATCTTGTCAAAATAGAACTATTAACATAGCTAATACTATATTATCTCAGGAAATGAAATGGAATCTAGCTATTATAATCTGTCTGTAAATGGAAATATGGATCATGACTGGGAACTATATGGTTTAATTGCCTCAGTTTACATATTACTTAGTGGAAACATAAACATTTAAACCATGATCCAACTCACAGTTCTGTTACCTTTAGAAAACAAAAAAGTATGTGTTCTCAAATCAAAAATCTTCTTTAGTCTTAGAACTGTGTCAGAGCTTTGATTCCAAAACATCCATCTTTCAGTAAATAATATAGTAAGAGAATTCTTTTAATTCTCCTGCTGAAATGTGATCCATCTTAATTCCATACCATATAGCCTAACATACAACTTCTACATATTGGCCTTTATAGATTCAATATGGAATTTTTAAAATGTTAAAGCTCACATTCTCCTCCAAATGAAACGATCATTAAAACAACTTCACCCCTCTCTAGCTCACCTATACTGGGGTTCTCTAACAGTCACAACACTAGGTCTATACATGGATTAACAATATGCCAATAATGGGGCGCCTGGGTAGCTCAGTCAGTTAAGTGCCTGACTTCGGCTCAGGTCATAAATCTCATCGCTTGTGGGTTCAAGCCCTGCATCAGGCTCTGTGCTGACAGCTTAGAGCCTGGGGCCTGCTTTGGATTCTGTGTCTCCCTCTCCCTCTACCCCTCACCCACTTGAGTGCACTCTCCTGCTCTCTCTCAAAAATAAACAAACACTGGGAAAAAAAGAATATGTCAATAATTTCTTGGTAATAAGAGGTCAATCAGTAAGTTTCTCCACTAGTCACTGAACCACATTTTGTTCATAGGAATAAGACCCTGAAAGTAAAGAAATCATGACTTTCTTTCTAATCTTTAAATCTTAATTTCTAGTCTTCACTTATCACTTCCCTCCCAGCACAGTGCTAAGTCATATGGTAGCAGCAAAGCAGTAATTGAAAGAGTAGTCATATATATAGCAATGATCAAAATGGAAACCTGGCCCACCTGCACAATAAAACACCCTTATTAGATTCAGTTTCTCTCAGCTCTTCCTTAATTGGAAATCAGCAGATGAAGGTAGTCATATGGAATAAGGGGCTGAGGGCCAATGGCTGTTTTTACCCTTGGAATCGCATTCAGTAGATAAAACTAGGATAACTATTAGCTTAGGGCCAGAGAAGCAGGGTCTGAAATATATTTAAAATAGTTTAGAAATTAGCCTTCAGACAAGACAAACACACATACTTTGCCATACATATATGGCAAAGCAATAGAAATTATGAAAATATGACCCACCACATGAGCATTTCATGACAGTCTCACTGATCAGTGATATTTCCTGTGGTAAGTACACAAAGATGAGTAAAAATATTCTAGGGTGATTGCAGTTTTTGACCTCTACACAGGCCACAGTTAAGTGATAGTTGAAAGATGCTGCTGTTTTTCTCAGAGGAAAAGCTCATGGTCAGAGAGGCTCACCTGAGAGAGAATCAAGAGGATCCACTTACATGCCCATTCTCACAGTGACCTCACTTGCTGAGATTTGGCCAAGGTGAGGCAAGCACTCAGAGGTGTGCAGGCCTATGTTCAAGTGTGAGGTCTACATAAGTCAAGGACTTGGAATGACGTTTCTAGCCCCTCAATTTTTTCCCCAGGTGAAAACAGTAGCTGGAACATTCCACTGCTATTAAGAATACTGACGTCGTTTTCTTGTTTTAGTCACAGGACGGTACAATTATGTTAAAGGAACTCGGAATACAGGGAGTATTATCACATCTTACAAAAATTTCAGTCAATATTAGTTTAGTCCCCATAGCTGCTATGGAAACCATCTTTTGAGGATGCATGATGTGTGTTTCCTGATGCATTATCTTGTTTAATATATTTACGAGAGTCTGAGGAAGTTGGTACTGTTGTCTGAATGTTTAAGAAGAAATGAAACTCAGGTTAAGTAATGTGTTTTTTACCACATAGCTGATAAGTAGCATCCTGCTCTGCTTGTTTCCATATCCACTCACCGTCCAGTACCCCTCATAATTTACTTCAGGCCAATCTAAAGGTAAGGACAGGTGACTCTGTATTAATTGCCTGCCATAAATATACCTCCTTTATATTTTCTGCCTACCAAAAGCCAGTTTTAAAAGATCTAAGCAGGGGCGCCTGGGTGGCGCAGTCGGTTAAGCGTCCGACTTCAGCCAGGTCACGATCTCGCGGTCCGTGAGTTCGAGCCCCGCGTCAGGCTCTGGGCTGATGGCTCGGAGCCTGGAGCCTGTTTCCGATTCTGTGTCTCCCTCTCTCTCTGCCCCTCCCCTGTTCATGCTCTGTCTCTCTCTGTCCCAAAAATAAATAAAAAACGTTGGAAAAAAAAAATTTAAAAAAAAAAAAAGATCTAAGCAATCAGAATTTTCATTCATTGCTGGCAGGAATACAAAATGGTACTGCCACTTTGAAGACAGTTTGGCAGGTTCTTAAAAAATGGAACATACTCATACCATATGAACCAGCAAATGCACTTTTTGATGTTTACCCAAATAATTTGAAAACACAGGTCCACACAGGAAGCTGCACACGAATGTTTATAGCAGCTTTATCCATAGTTGCCAAAACGTAGAAGGAACCAAGGTGCCCTTCAATAGGTGGGTAGATAAAACATGGTGCATTCTAACAATGGATATTATTCAATAATAAAAAGAAATGAGCTTTCAAACTATAAAAGACATGAAGTGCATATTCCTAAAGGGAAAGAAAACAGACTGAAAAACTATATACTGTACAATTCCAACTATCTGGGAACTGCAGAGACAGTACAAAGGTCGATGGCTGCCCAGGTTTGGCAAGTGGAGGGATATGGTACAATGGGAAGGATGGACTGGTGGAACATTGGAGACTTCTATGTCACTGAAGCTATTCTGTAGGATTCTGTAATGGGAAATACATGATATTACACAGTGTCAAAATATATAAAATGTACAACCAGAAGAATGAACCTTAATGTAAAATACAGACTTAAGTTAATAATATTGCATCAATATTGGCTCATCAACTGCAACACATGTACTTGGCTGATGTAAAATGTAAAGTCGCAGGAGAAACTGGGAGGGGGAGCATTTTGGCAGCAAGGGTGGGCATAGTACATGGAAACTATGTACTCTCCAGTGAAATTTTTTGCAAACCTACAACTACTCAAAAATTCAATTTTATCAACTATAAAAAAGTATCTCCCAACTACAAATATTCCTTAAAGGCCTCTTATGTGTTAGAAACATGTTAATGGCAGACTCCTGATTATGTCACTGTTGTCAAGTACTCAAGATATAATTAGGAAGAGAATGTACATCCATCAAACTGTTAAGTAACAACTCAAGGATCCACATAGTTAAGGACACAGATGAGTGGAACAGATGTAAAATGCTAAGACCTTTCAGAGAAGAAAAAAGACAGCACAGGGTTAAGAAGGTGAATTTAAATCTCCATTTAGTATTGACTTCAGAAAAACAGAGGAATTAATTTTAAGTGTGGCTGTGGGTGAAGATCAAGGAACAAAGAAGGATCATTGTAAGAGGGAGGAGAAACCTCCAGAGATGGAGATACATAGAATGTGAGGCAGAGGGGATTTCAAGAGGGAGAAGTGTTAACTGTGGAGGTGTTAGGAGGAAGTGGCATTTTGGGACATGGTTATCTTCCCATTACTGTGCTTCTGAGCCCTACCTGACTCTTTCTGAAGCTCCTCCTCTCATTCTGGTTTGTTTCTGGACTAAGCCTCCAGCTAAATAAAACAAAAACCAAAACCTAAATAGTCATTGTTTATAGGAACACCAAACATATTCACTAATACACATGTTACACGCTGGAGCTAAGGGCTAATAGCGTGAAGGGAGCATTGCATGCAATTGCATTTTGATCTGCCCCTTTGCTTCATTAAAAGCCAAAAGAGGCTGTAGTCTAAGTTCAGAGAGACAGAGAGAGGGAGAGAGAATGAGAGAGAGAAAGACAGGGAGAGACACTGAGTAAACCCTTGAGTGAGACTCTAGGTTGAACTGTTTACCTGCTCTCTCCAACAAAAAAACAATCACAAACAGGTTCTTTTTAATACTAGTCTAGACAAGGTTTTGCAATGTAGCAGGTTCCTAATTGCAATAATAACTGCCTGAGAATAATTAAGCAGACACCACCAAACATTTCTACTGGGTGAATCCACTGTCCTATTAATAAACAGCCATGAGGTTACCTCTTTCTGGAAAAACCTCTTTGGCTGGTTTCATCCCACATAAGGCTCAAGCTAAGTTTGTTCCCACACATTCTGGATGCTTGAGCCACAAATGGTCCTTCTTGTCTGTGGAAGCCTACAGAGGAAAGCTTTGCAGCTGGCCACTGTGGTGACTGTGTCCTGTCACTAATTAAAGGCAGTAGCTGTGAATTCAGGGTGAGAGCCAGAGCACCCATCACTTGTGAACAGATGACCTGGATTTGCCTTCTGGAAATCCTCTTTCCCCCAGTTTAGCTACTTGCAAATTGGATCTCTAAATATCCTTTCTCGGGGGAGGCACTTTCTTTTTAATCTTTAGATCAAAGCCCAAACCTGAAAGTTGTCTTTTTTTTTTTAATCAGTAAGTTCATATCCCGAATTATCACTTCATCCACAGCAACCCACAATAGCTCTCCAGCTGCTCATCATCTTTCGACTCTGCCTCTTAGGTTGCTGGGGTGGATTTATTGTTTCAGGAAGGCTTCCTTTGGACCTGCCTTCTTGCACCTCTCACCCTCCCATCATCACACTTTAGAATGGGAAAACTCGCTGTCAGTCAAAGCACTCCCTGTTCCCAGGGTAGCTGAGTCAGTGCAGCCCTGAGAGGAAGCTTGAAGGAGGCTGTTAAAATCTATTCATAGATGAAAGCGGTTCCTGCCACAGTGAGAGGTTGCTAATGACGTATGTATACACCAGGAGTGACAAAGGAGGAGGAGGAAGAGGAGGAGGAGGAGGGAGCTTGAGTTGGAAGAGGGTAATAGAAAGGGGACTGGACATAGGATCCAAGAAGCACTGCAAAGCTTGATGTGGACTACGCTGCCTTTGGAAAGAATGACTTCCAAGAACTCTGGTGTGGAACATCTCTTTAGTGCTAGCTGCCATGACACAGATTCCATGTCTGAATCTTTTGTCTGAATTCTCCTATGGAGTAGTGGCCTTTGTGTGTATGGACAAACACTGCTGGGCCACTCAGCTCTGTGACACCCACAGGATATATGACAAGCGATTGAGGGCACCTGAGAGTGTATGGAGAAGAAAGGAAAGGGGATGGTGTGGAAGTTGGAAAGGGGACGACGGTCATTCATTCAACTGGGCTTATTTACCAGGCTCTGTTCTAGGTCTAAAGAGCTAAATAATACAGTTTAGGTCCTGAATGGGATTACAGCATATTAAACTTCAGTGAGTTGTCCAAGATTTAAAAAAAAAAATACCTTGATTTGTGACTACTGGTATGTAAAATAAAGATCAAAATCTTTTGTTTGCCACCTAATACTAACTTATCCTGACTAACGCAATATGCAGTAGAAAAGTCTATGGAGGTCATTAATTCTCTGCTGCAGATTCTCTATTATTCAACCCACTGTCAACCATGTATCAAGAACCTACCACTGCCATGTTACCCGTTGGTTTGTAACCAATGCCAAGAGTCCCCTGGCCCTTATTGGAACCTGTAAGACCACTAGAAGAAGAACCTGTGAAGCTATGGAGAGAAGTAACAGCCGAGGAGATGATTTTGCCGAACAGAAAAGTGCTGTTTTCTCAAAAGTGAATCATTATGAGTTTTGTTTCCTGGGATCCTTATTTCATTCCAGGAAAAAATACCAAGGACACAGAAAGGCAAAGTAGCAGAAAGGCCACTAACCTTAATCAAGTTAGGTTTTAGTTGTAGCTCTCTCATGATTTGGAGCTATTCAGGGAACTCAACATGCTCAACAGCTAGGGCATTTAATAACCTAAAATATCTCTCCCCAAAACAAATGTTATGATTTTATAATATGTTAAGATGCTTAATCCCCAAATTTAAAAACTCTTTGATACACTAGAGAGAGGTAATACAAAACTCACCTGGCACTTTTCAGTAAAACTGACTGCCTCTTCTCTACCTTCCTCCCAGTCCTGACTCCCCTCCCCACCCCACACCTATTTTCCTAGTATGTCAGGGTTCCAACAGGGAACAAATCTCTCTTAACTCATGTGAACGCTTGAAGAAGGTATGTAGTATGGAAGAGCGGGAAAAGTTCTGGATGAAGAATGAGGATTGTATCCTTGTAACTTCTGTGATTTTGAGAAAGTCCACCTCACTGGGTCTCAGTTTATTCATCTGTGATTCCCCCCACCTCTGTCCTGTACACACATGCCAAACTGTGCTGGAAACCTTCCAGGTTTGGGGATTATGTGCTATAAATGCCTTGTCTATCTTGACAAATACAGTGTTCACAAAAATAGGGCAGAGAATTTATTAAAATGCCGATTCCCAAGCCCCAAACCGACTGAATTAGAATTGCAGTGCTAGGAAATAGGCAACACATTTTTAAGAAGCTCAGTCAGTACATTTGATGCACATTAAAGACTAAAAATTACTGCCAGAAGGCATTCACATCCAGTGATCATATTGGCAGCAATTAACAACGCCTTCTGAATCTTCTCACTCATGGCACTCACAGAAAATGACACTAGACATATGACTTGCTGGGGTGAACAGAAGTTCCTTGTACCTAGAAGCTGTGTGGGGTGAGGTTGGGGGAGGGGGTGGCTTGCATACCCCAGGCCCTACCTGTCCGCAAAGCTGAGGGATGACCATTTCAGACCATCCTTCACTACTCTGTGGGGTGTGCAGAGAGGCATAAGACTTGGGCAGCTCAGGTGTCAGACAGGCAATGTAGCCAGAGCATAATGTAGAGGGGATGGGACATTGGCAAACAGGAAAAGTTTCACCCTGACAAGACTCTAGGAGACCGCAGGTGGGAAGCCAGAGGGGTAGATTCTGCTATATGAAAAAAACTGCACCCAGATCCAGTGAGCTGCATGGAAAGAATAAAAGAACAAGTGGGCTGGGCAAAGACTAGGGTTTGATAAGAATAACTCTAATGGTTTTGCCAACTTTATAAATCTGCTTATTCTTGGCCCCAGCTGTATGCCCATTTTGTACAAGGACCCTGTGCCAGTGAGTTGAAAAACAGCTTCCTCCAACCCACAAACACCTATCCTGTGCCAAGCACCATATTCAGAAACAAAGCAGGATGTATACACTGGGCCAGGAAATATTCCCACGTGCCTCTTCATTGCCTGGGGTTTTCTACAGGCCTTATCTTAGCCCAAAGTCACTGCTTTTCAGCAGTGACACCTTGCCTGTTTCCTTCACATTGTCTGCTTATCCAAGTCTGAGCTTAGCCAATTCACCTAAAGTGGTAGTATCTAAGGGACAGCCCCACACATGAGCACAAAGTGCATGAATATCAGACAAATAGGTTTGAGCACATCCGTGCTCCTCTGAGCTAGGCACAGACTTAGGGCACTTTATACTAGAAGATGCTCTAAGAAACGATAGGCGCTACATGGCCAATAAAATGCATCATCTGTGTGCACTGAAGAGCCCTTTTTAATCCTTAATTATTATCATTAGACACAAGTTTAAGTGCTCTGGAATTTCATACTGGGGCAGGGCTCTGTGATCTTCAGTTTCCCCAGAGGGCTGGCTGAGGGTAGGAGGCTCACAGAGATTTGGACTCAACCACAGACCACTCCATTAAGTAGCATTATTTGAAATTATGTTAGGGACAATTGGTTGGATGTGGAAACTATGTAAACATTGTGGTTATAGGCATTGGTTTCTCCTGGCTACATTGTTTTAGCTCTGTGCCTTGTTGATGGAGGTGACCATAGTCCTCTTTCCAAAACCAGTGGAAGGAATTCCCAAAAATTTCCCAACATACTGAACATCCCTTAAAGGCACAAAATAAAAACTTTTGCAATAGATTCTTCAGCTTGCTGTAAAACCACTTGATTCATGTTACTAAACCAAACCTGGGGCTATTTGCATTCCTTAGGACACCATTTTTCTTCAAGGTCGTGTTTGTGCCAAATGCACCCATTTAGTGTTTGCACTGACATCCTGCTATACACTCAAGCCTGTGCTAGTGCTGTCAAGAGTTTCAGAAATATTATGAGAGTTTCTACCACAGAAGAGCTCATGGTCTAAGAACAAAATAAGTATTGTCTGGAGCAGTATAGCAAAGTGGTCAGAAGCACCAAACTCGTGTCATACAGATTTGGGCTCAACTTCCTGTTCTCCCACTTTTGGGGTGCCTAAACCTGGGTCCCAAGTATAATCGCCTGAGTCTCCATTTTCTCTGCTGCAAAGTAAGGATAATGAGAAACACCCTAAGAAGTAGTTATGAGAATTAAGTGGGATAATGCTCATAAGGCATTTAGTACTGAGCCTGACTCTGTAATGAGGACTCAGTAAATGGGAGCAAAGATGGCAACAGTAAAAAAACAAAAAAAAAAAAAAAAAAAAAAAAGAGTATCTAATTAAAACACAAATCACAAAATATGGTAGGTCTGATGGGAGTTTGGAAAACAGAGAACCCCTCGCGGCTGAAATAATCAAAAAGGTTTTATGGTAGAGACAGACCAAAGTTCCATCTGGAAGGATATATAGAATTCAGGCAGGGGAGGTGAAAAGAGCTGACATTCCAAATTGAGGAAAACAACTACAACTAGTAAAGCCATCTGAGCGGTAAGAATGCCAGGTTGTAACATTCCATTCAAGGCTTCGATTTCAATATATTACTTAATTGTGTGATTAAAGCAAACAAGGAGCTCCCAAGAATCTGTGCTGTTGAAGAGGCATCCATGCTTAATTTCCTAGTGACCTCTCCTAATTGATTCTATTATATTTCAAGAGGCAACACCCTCAGATATGGAAACTTTAAAATCAAAAAGCTTTAAAATCAAGTTACAGATGGAACTGTTTACTAATCCATTGACTTTAAAATAAGGAGCTTATTAGAATAGGGAGGATTATGTGGGTGAGTCCAATGTAATGACAAAGGTCCTTAAATATGGAAGAGAGAGGCTGAAAGGAAGTCAGACTTTAGGTGATATGGGAAGGATTCAACTTACCATGTCTAACTTTGAAGATGGAGGAAGGGAGTCACGAGTCAAGTAATGTGAATGGCTTCTAGAAACTAGAAAAAGCAAGCAAATTGATTCTGTCAGTCTTCAGGAGGCTGACAATATCTTGATGTTAGCCTAGTGAGACCCTATTCTGGACCTCCAGAAGTATAAAATAATAGATTTGGGTTTTTCTAAGCCACCAAGTTGTGGAAATTCGTTATAGCACTGATAGAAAACGATTACATCAGGAAAAGTTTACTGAGGCAGACGGTCCAAACCTTCATTACATGTTTAAATTTCCAAGATCTCTTTGTCATACCAAGAGGATTTTTTTTTTTGTTTTATACTACCTTATTCATTCTTTATTGGTATAACAATAGCCAGAGAAAAGGGAATACTTTCTTTAATTTTCTATAAAGAAAATCACCATCTAGAATTCTGTATGCAGCTATAATACCTTTCAACATTGAGGGTGAAGCAAACACATTTTTGGCAAATACTGCTGGCATTTACCATTCACAGACCCTCTAAAATTCTACTAGAATTACTAATGGATATACTTTTGAAAGAAATAAATTGAACTCAAAAGCAAAGGACAAAATGCAAGTAATAATGGTAATTTTTTAAAAAAATGGTGACAGGTATGAACAAATCAAAATAATCATTAATTGTAAAACTACAAAAATAGTAACAACTAACGTGGAAGGAATAACAAGAAAGTGGTATGGAAATAGTGGATGACAATTTTGTGTAATTCAGAAGATGAGTGGTTACATTTAAAGCTTTCCTTCTCTAAAGAAGACATCCTGATGGCCAACAGGCACATAAAAAGATGCTCAACATCACTCCTCATCAGGGAAATACAAATCAAAACCACACTGAGATACCACCTCACGCCAGTCAGAGTGGCTAAAATGAACAAATCAGGAGACTATAGATACTGGAGAGGACGTGGCGAAACAGGAACCCTCTTGCACTGTTGGTGGGAATGCAAACTGGTGCAGCCCCTCTGGAAAACAGGGTGGAGGTTCCTCAAAAAGTTAAAATAGATCTACCCGATGACCCAGCAATAGCACTGCTAGGAACTTACCCAAGGGACACAGGAGTGCTGATGCATAGGGGCACTTGTACCCCAACGTTTAGAGCAGCACTTTCAACAATAGCCAAATTATGGAAAGAGCCTAAATGTCCATCAAGTGATGAATGGATAAAGAAGTTGTGGTTTATATATACAATGGAATACTACTTGGCAGTGAGAAAGGATGAAATATGGCCTTTTGTAGCAACGTGGATGGAACTGGAGAGTGTTATGCTAAGTGAAATAAGTCAGTCAGAGAAAGACAGATACTGTATGTTTTCACTCTTATGTGGATCCTGAGAAAGTTAACAGAAGACCAAGGGGGAGGGGAAAGGGAAAAAAAAGTTACAGAGAGGGAAGGAGGCAAACCATAAGAGACTCTTAAAAACTGAGAATAAACTGAGGGTTGATGGAGGGTGGGAGGGAAGGGAAAGTGGATGATGGGCATTGAGGAGGACACTTGTTGGGATGAGCACTGGGTGTTGTATGGAAACCAATTTGACAATAAATTTCATGTTAAAAAAGAATAAACAAACATTAAGAAAAAACAATACTTAAATCAAAAATGAATGTCTGTCTCCCAAAGTGGTAGAGGAGAGAAAAGGGGGGAAAAATCAATACACTAAAGGCAAGAGAAAAAGAACAAAAGAAAGAGAGGAAGTGAGGGAGGAAAAGAGGAAAATATGGTAGGCCCCTCTTATCCATAGTTCACTTTCCACAGTTTAAGTTACACTCAATTTGTCAACCTCAGTCAGGAAGCAGATGATCCTCCTTGTGATGGATCACCAGAAGGTCAGTAGTAGCCTAATGCTCCATCACAGTGCCTACATCATTCATCTTATGTCATCCCATCAGGTAGGCATTTTGTCTTCCTACATCATCACGAGGAGGGTGCATAAAGTCTAACAAGTTATTTGGGTGACAGAAACACCATATTCATGTAACTTTTATTACAGTATGTTGTTATAATTGTATTTATCATCATCATCATCATCATCATCATCATCGTTGTTGTTAATCTCCTACAGTGCCTGCATATACACTTTAAATTTTATCACAGGTGTGCATGTATAGTAAAAAACAGTATATGTAGAGTTAGGTACTATCTATGCTTTCAGGCATCCACTGGGGGTCTTGGAATATATCCCCTGCAAATAAAGTGGGAGTATTGTACAGACTCATTGTTTGTACAGAATGTCCCTCAATTTGTGTTTGTCCAATGTTTTTTTTTTTTTTTCATGATTATTCAGGTTATACATCTTAAAAAAATATTTTTTAAAGGATAGTGAGTCCTACTTATGTTACATTAGGAAGTGTATAAGATTAATTCCCACCCCCCGCCCCAACTCCTGGGAGGCTCGGTCAGTCAAGTGCTTGACTCTTTTTTTTTTTTTAATGTTTATTTATTTTTGAGACAATGCAAGACACAGAGGGGCAGACAGAGGGAAACACAGAATCTGAAGCAGGCTCCAGGCTCTGAGCTGGAGCACAGAGCCTGACGCGGGGCTTGAACTCACCAACGTTGAGATCATGACCTGAGCCGAAGTCGGACGCTAAACCGACTGAGCCACTCAAGGCACCCCAAGTGCTCAACTCTTGATTTCAGCTCAGGTCATGATCTCATGGTACTTTTTGACGAAAGTACGACTTCCAACTTTTTTCTGTATAAAATTACTAATTTTACTCTTTGGAATTAATAAGTAATTATGGGACAACAACTTGGATTCCATGTAAATTTACTACTGATTATCAAGCTTTTACTTATCATTCATCCACTGATAGTTTGTGCCTGATTCAATGATGAATATTCATTTGCAAAGTGGTGGTTATATAACTGCATCATTCCACGTTATCATTTGGCAGTGTACGTAATGTAGATTTTTCCTTCTCCATTTATGTACACATTTCATTAAAAAAAAGTTTTTCTAATGTTTCTTTATTTTTGAGAGGGACAGAGAGACAGGGAGAGAGACAGCATGAGTAGAGGAGGGGCAGAGAGAGAAGAAGACACAGAAACCAAAGCAGGCTCCAGGCTCTGAGCTATCAGCACAGAGCCTGATGCAGGACTAGAATCCACGAACTCTAAGATTGTAACTTGAGCCAAAGTTGGACGCTTAACTGACCGAGCCACCCAGGTGCCCCCACATTTCGTCAATTTTAGTTTTGACTCACTTATTTCTTATTTTATTCAGTGAATTGTACTATATTACCTTTATTATTTGTTGGTCAGTGGGACAGAAAACTTACTATATATCTCTTCAGCCGCCATCCAGTTTTGGGATTGGGTATGCCAAGCACATTAAGGGGGATTGCCTACTTACTTTGGTGTCAGAGGAAAATATTAAAAGATTAAAGTGGCACCAAGCATCTTCTCGCCAACACTTCCCATTCTTTTCCCTTCAGATAAGTTAATTTACAAAACCTGGTTGCTCTTCTTTGGAAAAGATGTGGCTAGCAAAGATGACTATATTTGTTTCCATATTTCTTGCCTTTATTCTGCAGAAGTAGTCATCAGGGTTGAACTGCATTTCAAAACAGCAGTTGCAAAAGCAAATTAGGTGCAACAGTGGCCCCAGACCTCTGTTTCTGTTGGCGCCTCCTCCTCATCACCACTACTCATCTCCAGCTCTCATTCACCAGGCCAAAGTTTCTTATCCCATATCCCTGAAACTCTTGGGTGACTGTGGACAAGAAAAATGTGTATCTGTATTTTTATTAAACTCTAAGAAAAAATTAGCATTACCTTAAGATATGAATGTAGGTACAACGTCACATACTTATTGGCAGTACCTGCAACTTTCTCACTAACACAAATCACCTATTTTTTCCTATCACATTACATTGTTGCAGATCTTTCGGTATTCTTTGGCATTCACCCTTGCTTCAAATGTGTGGTAGCTATTAGACCTACCAATAGAACTTGTTACATAATGTGTATTAAAGAAGTTCACATATTACTGTATTATATTTAGAAATTCTCCATAACTAAACTTCTATATAATTGGCTTCCTTTGTAATCCTATATATATTACTTGATGTATATAAAAACATCACTCCAAGAAGTCCAATAGCTTCCACAGATTCATGGATTCATGGCACAAAAAGCTGGAGAACACTTACATTAGGGCCTCTAATTAGCTTCATTTGTCCAAGCTGCTACATCAAAAATAGGGATTTTTTTCTTTTCCTTATACCCTACCTATTAAAATGCAGTCAAAGCCTCAGTGGCCTAAATCCACATTCACAGAGATTGAGTACTAAGAGAAATAAGAAAATATTTCTCTAAGTAGGTTCAATATCTACCATGAGTTGTTACCAGTTTATTATACATTTTTAATGTTTATTTTTTTAAACATAATTTATTGTTAAATTGGTTTCTTGTACATTTTAAATCAAAATACACAATTACCTGAGTCCTAAGCATAATGAGTCCAATGCTTTCTTCTATGTCAAATGGAGAAAATCATGACCATAATGTGTCAGCAAATGCAGAACACAGTCTAAAAACCTGCTTTGTGTGCTCATCTTATCCAAGATTACATTACCACATATAGAGCTTTAAGAATGCTCCTTTCCACATTGCAAATGATTTAGAACATGGGCTTTGTGTTAGACAGATGAGGATTTCAATCTTCAACTCTACTTACTATCTCTCTAGATAGTTGGGAAATTATTTTCCAATTCTCCTAACCCTCAGTTTTCTCATCCTTAAAACAATACTAATAAAACTGCATCACAATATTGTTGGGCAAATTAAAGATCCTGTATATAAATCACCCAGCATATTTCTTGACCCATACATGATGACTATGTAGTGTATTCATGCAAAATGTGTATTTAAACTATACAGATAAGCAAACAATTAGGAAACACATCTGGGAGTTAATGAGCTAAGCAACATTGGGATGCCATCCTCCCCGTTTTGTTTATTTTCTTCTATTCCTCTGGTGGGATTCAAGTCCTACTCATGGACTGATAGGTGAACATTTTATATCTTGTCTTGGTTGGCTTCATCATGGTGAGTGATGAAGGTTTTTTATCTAGTCTATAGAAATAAAGTTGTAAATGTGTTTCTACTTTGCCACCTCACCACCCCCGTCACTTTGATAGAGTGCTGAAAGCTTCTTCTGGAATGATTTACTTGGTTCTAGGCAGATTAATAGATACCGGAAACACACTTATTTCCATTTCAGGTTCAGAGGAAATTGTGTCTCTCCTTTGATCCTTTTTTTGATTTCATAGATTTAGACAGCTTACAGGCCAGTCTTTTCATGGTGCAGATGAAGAGGCTAGGACCATGTCAAGTCAGCTTAATTAGCTATACATCTGCTGTCACAAACAATACATTCAATTCAGTAAGACATGAAACCTGGTGGTCTGACTGAACAAAACAACAACAACAACAACAAAAAAAAACAAAAAAAACAAAAAAAAAGTCCTTTTTAGATCTATGTCTCATGAAATAGATGTAGAGATTAAGGAATAGTTTTAAAAGGAGTCCACATGTGGACAAGGCCCATTAGTTTAACAGAAACAGTATCATCCACCAGTGGGGACATCAATAACCTTAAAATTCTTAAATTGGAGAGATCCTCACAGATGGTAGAACCAGTACAGCTGCTCCTGTTTTAGAGAATGAAAGGCAGGAATTATTGGATCCATAAAGAAGAAACCCAGCACTCCCCCCCAACTTCATCCTTTTCCCCAAAGTTATTTTGCTAGTGGCCTCAACTGTAAACACTGTATTAATTAAATTTCTGCTCAAGGACAATTACCTGATGCTATCATCTTTCGATGAACTCTCAGTAACAGGGAAGCCAGACATTAAGATTCTGGTCCTTTATTGGTTGGAGTAGAAAGCAAATGCAGTGTTTACTATTTTATGTGTTTATATTTGAAAAAGTACCTGATATTTTTTAATGAAAAATGACAATAAACCCTGTGATAAATACTGACATAGATAAATGAGGAAGGTTGCAGAATTATTTTAAGAGAGAGCACTGCTTAAGACAAGAAGACAGGCAAACAAACATGTGACGTTCCTTTTTCTTTAGAGCATCTCTGATTTAGTAAATAAATGCCAGGCAAAAAGTGTTGAAGCTTAATGCATACAGCAGAGGTGTTAGTACCATCTTACTTAAGCTCCTCCTATCATTTGGTACACTCGTAAAAGCCAGATGAATATTACTGTGTAGTTGCAGCGATGAGAATAAAAAACTTGTTTGGGTATTCCTTTGTAGTCCTTGTGGGGATATTGTGTCACCACTGCACCACCTCTCAAACTTTTTTTTTCCCCTGAATTATTTGAATTCAATTTATGAAACCCAGATTTGCATGCAGTCTGAAGCAACGTGCAGCATTTTGCCTTTGCAGCTTTTTGCTGGCACAGAAGAGATAGCCCCTGATCATGGCTTTCCACCCAGCTCTTCAGCAGCCTGAGGGAGCAGAAGGAAACCAAGTTGAAGAGCTAAGTGGGACCACTGACTTCAAGTGCAGAAATTGGAAAGAATGCAGCAGAGTGATTAGAAGTTAAATCTGTGCAGCAGTGGAAGTTCATTTGTCTGGTTTTGATTCTTAGTGGGAGTGACTGCGTTCTGAGGAACACTGAAGAGCGATCTACTACAAGTGACCCCAGTAAAGCCATTGCCATTTAATTTCCAATGTCTCTCGAAGCTGAGTTCTGATAAAAAAACAAAACAAAACAAAAACCCACTAGTTCGTAAAGATATGTGCACCTCTATATTGCAACATTATTCACAATAGCTAAAATATGGAAGCAACCTAAGTGTCATCTGATAGACAGTTGGATAAAGAGTATGTGGTATAGGTGCACCTCAGTGGCTCAGTCAATTAAGCTTCTGACTCTTGATTTTGGCTCAGGTTATTATGTCACAGTTCATGGGATCGAGTCTCGTGTTGGGCTCTGCACTGACAGCATGAAGCCTGCTTGGGATTCTTTCTCCTCTTTCTCCCCAAGCATGCACGTGCACATGCACTGGCACTCTCTATCTCTCAAAATAAATACACAAACATTTTTTTAAAAAGGAGTATGTGCTATGTATATACAATGGAATACTGGCCAGCCATAAAAAAGAATGAGCTCTTAGGGCACCCGGGTGGCTCAGTCGTGTCGGATTCTTGATTTTGGCTCAGTTCATGATTTCACCATTCCTGGGATCTATGCCCACATCAGGCTCTGTGCTGACAGTGCACAAGCTGCTTGGGATTCTCTCTGTCTGCCCCTGCATAGCTTGCATTCTCTGTCTCTCTTGAAATAAATAAATAAACATTAAAAAAAAAAAATGAGCTCTTTTCATTCGCGACAATACAAATGGAACTGGAGAGCATTATACTAAGTGAAAAAAAGCAGAAAAACACAAAATACCATAGAATTTCACTTACATGTGGAATTTAAAAAAAAGGAAATAAACAAAAAAAAAAAAAAGAGAAACAGAAAAATACAGAGGACAAACTGGTAGTTGCCAAAGGGGAAGGGGAGTCAGGGCATGGGCAAAATTCATGAAGGGAATTAATAGGTACTCACTTCCAGTTATAAAATAAATAAGTCACAGAGATGAGAAGTATAACACAGGAAATACAGTCAATAATATTGTAATAACTTTGTATGATAACTAAACTTATCATGGTGATATTTCATAATGTATAGAATTGTCAAATCATTATGTTTGCACCTAAAACTAACATCGCATTCTATGTCACCTATAGTTCAATAATGAAAATTTTTAAAAGAAGAATAGTATAAAATATATCAAAGGTATAAGCAAGTAAATTGGGAATGTTACAGTTTCTAAATATAAGAACACTTCCTTCCGGAAAATATTCCAACACTGTTTCTTTTCAAGGGCTGCACACGGATACACACACACACATACACACACACACTTATATAATTTGTGGGGTCCAACACAAGATGAAAATACAGGGAACCTTGTTTACAAATTATTAAGAATGGAAATATTGAGACAATAGACAATTAAACAAAGCGCCCGTCCTTCTAAACATGGGGCCCCCTCTAAGCTCTTATATCCCAAGAATAATTTTCACTAGGATAAATTTTTCTCATCATATAATACAGATTATCTTAAAATTTAGGGATGGGCTAACTGATCATTAGATAACCTAATAAAAGCTTTGAAGCCTAGATGCAGGACAGGATGTGACCTCACTTCTGTACCCTGATCAAAATCTTTGCTCCTGTTTATTGTTCCTTGGTGTTATCTCTCATTTCTCTTCCTTTCTCTCCCTTCCACACATCCAGCATAATGAGGACTAGAAGCATGATCTCATGTGTTTGTGTCCTTGTGAAAGCATCAGTTTATATTTTGTTTTGTTTTTAAAGGAGTTGAGTCAATTAAAAAAAAAAAAAACAAACTTTGTATAGCACTTCACCAAAAGGAGTTTGCCCACATCAGTCACCTTTGCTTGAGGTACCTGAAAGAATTTAGACAAAAAGCTTTATGAATAGTAAGTGTGCCTTTATAAAAATTAAGTGGGACTTTTTACTGGAATGGAGGTAGAAAGTCTAACGGCCTGGATGATTTTTTGTTTAAATCTGTGCTTATGTTAGGAACGACGTGCAGTTGGGTTACATCCAGGAGTGGAGATCTGACCTCCAGAATTCCTGAGAAGGGTTTAAGCTGGGAGCGAGTCTTTTGGGTTGTCAGCCAGGCTGTCAGTATCTGTCTGATCAGGGGTCACCTCTAAGCTGCAGTTCGTAAAGGCCCCTGTGCTAGGGGCTTTGGAGAGAATTCTGCTTTTCCATGGTGTGTCACTCTCCTGGGGGATTGTATCTATTTAGCACATACAAGATGCCCCTGGAGGGGCTCATAAAGGGCCAGGCTCACAGCTCTTCCTTAGCCCTCAACCAAGAGGCATGGGGGAATATAAACATTAGTGTGTATATAGTAACTGAATTTTTTTTAATAAAAAGAATTGTTGTGTGCCCATGTGTATATTAGTTTAAAATGTCACTCAAATCCTCTGAATTCTTTTTTTCACAATGTCTAATGATTCTAATTTTTTTTTATTTTTTATTTTTTGTATATATAATTTATTGTCAAGTTAGCTAACACGCAGTGCATACAGTGTGCTCTTGATTTTGGAGGTAGATGCCCATGATTCATTGCTTACATACAACACCCAGTGCTCATCCCAACAAATGCCCTCCTCAATGCCCATCACCCATTCCTCCCCGCCGCCCCCATCAACCTTCAGTTTGTTTTCTGCATTCAAGAGTCTCTTATGATTTGCCTCCCTGTTTGAAACCAGTTTTCCCCTTCCCTTCCCCCAATATAATAATTTTAATAAGACCATTCAATATCAAATATTTGTATTTGAATGATTTAAGATCACTAACACTTGTGATTTCAGAAAGTAGGCTAATATGATTTTTCTATATTTCTGGTGATATAAATAAGAATTTCTTTTAAACGTTTACTCTCTGGGATTGTGTTACTATAACATTTGTGTCCTGAGGAGGGAAACAGAGGAGAGATTCCCCTTTACAAAAGGGGACTCCTGTCTCGTTCAAGTCCTAGATGGTCCCTTGAGGAGCAAGACTTCATCATGACTTCTTTGTCTGTTCTCTGCTGTAGCATCAATCAACAAAGAATATACTAATCCTTGTCTTGAATAAATAATGAGATATATATGAAATAAGCCACATCTATGTATTAGATACAAGATAATGGTACTTTGATGCATGTAGCTAAAGATAACACTGATAACATCTAGTCTATATCCTAATGAGAAGTTAATTGCCAAAAAAAAACCCAAAACTGTGTTGATTATCTGCCGAATTTGGCTTGGGACCTCTGGTACCTATTTGTCCACCAGGCTACTTTAAGAGCTGAAAACGAGAGATGCATTGCTGTTTACACATTTAAAACTGCTATTCCTATTGTCTTTGGAATGTGAAACAGAATTACACTGTGTACGGATGATAGTCCTGACTAAACTAACTCCACCCTCAATATTCATGGTAGAACACAATATTTTATGCTGTAAAAAACTCTCCACTTTTAGGGGAGTATTTCTTGAACTGCAAAACAATGTAGTGTTGCATAAATATCAAAAGGATTGTACAAATAACCCACAAATATAAAGCTATACAGAAATAAAACAGAGCTTATACATGATCTAGACATTGATTTCAAAGCAGCTGCACAGAGATAGTTCATATTTACTACACTGCAAATGTAACTTCAGCTTAGTTCTTTGGATTTCAATTTAGCATTCATGTCTGAGAAACACACGCTATTCAAAATTCCTTTAAATTTTTCAAAAGCAGCCATTATTTGAAGTAATGGTGTTGAAATATTTGCACCCAAATGCTTTATGACCATTCCTATAGGTATCTTTCTTTACAAGATATTTTAAACATTCTTTGTTGTTAACAGGGAGCCATGCAACTCTTTATATTTCTCCTAATTCAATCTGTCATATTTACACTTGAAATGATGTTTAAGATTTCCACTCCCTGGAACAAGCTCACAAGTGACCTTGCCAAAAAAAAAAACCAAAAATCCACAAAAGACTGAGAAAAAACATACATGGTGGTAAAGAAGGGTAAAATAAAGAAGGGTAAAATATCAAGTAATTACTCACTGAAAATTGGTGAGAGATTAAAAGCAGCTCATGATGATATGAGATCTGCAGTAAAACAAAGCTTGTGCTTGGAGCTTAAGCAGATCAGAGTCATTGTCAATGTCAGGTAGCTGTCTCTACCTGCTTTGGTCATCAGCTTCCCTTGAGGCCGGGAAGGTTTATTTTTATTTATTTATTTGTTTTTTACAATGCGGAGTTGTTTATTTGAAACATTTATAAAATGCCTTGCTGATATATATGTCTTTTAATGTATAAATTCTACTTACAGAACATATCTTAAGAAAATAAGAAATGTGCCCAAAGATAATGTGCAAAGATCCACTCTGCAGGAATATTTATAGTATTAGATTACTTTTTTATATGAAATTTATTGTCAGATTGGTTTCCATACAACACCCAGTGCTCATCCTAACAGGTTTATTTTCTTCTAGTTCCCAGGTCTGGTAAACCAGTCTTCTAGTTGCCAGGACTGGTAAACCAGAGGATGATTTGCATATCTCTTGTGAACAGATAGCAGGTCATGTATGTTCTTTCCAGGCACATTTGGAGAGGGACAACACAAGCTGTTAGCAGTGTCAATTTGAAATCATCAGTTCACACATGTATGTGCACATGCGTGAAACTGGAAAGAAAAACATGAATAGAATAGTCCTTGCTGTGTAAATCGCCTGGCTGATTTTTAAAATGGAAAAAAGAAGTAGTGTTTCTTATCAGCTTTCTTAGTATTTTCAAATTCTCCTATTTCTATCTTCCTCATCTAATAGGTCCCAATTTTGAGTTTATGCTGCTGGTTGCTGGGATTCAGGTCTTTAATGAACAAACTTGTGAGAGTGATGAGCAGAAACTATTTACCTAGCGACAAAGTGCCCTCCAGAAGTGAAGTGATTTTAAGGTAAAATGGATCCAGGACAGTAACGTGCCTGATGACAAAGACCAGAGTAGAATGTGTGCGTGCAGGTGTGCATGGTAGCTTCTGAGAATGACACAGTATTTTTCTCTGCAACTCTCTGTGGAGTTAAGTCTGGGTCCTGAGAAAGTGGAGAAAGGAAGGACAGGGATGTAACAACTAAAAAGGCTATTTTTACTAAATCCTCTGGAAGACGCTTGAGGCATTTATACCAATGTCGCATACCATGATCCAAAGTTTAATGCCAAAGCTGAATAAGTGACCTCTTTGTTTCTGTATGGAACCCAGGCTGGATTTAGCCCCTTGAGAACATCCACATTCTCAGCCTGGCTTGCAACCAAGATCGCTTCACAGTATCAGTAGCAGCCAAAGTTTGTGACCCAGATTGCCAGAGGCAGGGAACAGGATATCCAGTGCACAGTAGGATGGCACCTAAGGGGCCCAAAGCAAGAGGGGAATGATGAGATGGTCTAGGCTACATGGCCCCTAGCAGGCCCTGCCATTGGCCATGGGGTTCCCAGAAACACTGAGATCACACTCTGAGGCAGGTGGAGGTCACATGGGAGTGGACGGGAATGTCCATGGGGCAAGGTTTATTTCTGTGTCAGAACATTTACAACCTCCAGGCTTGTGGAACCCGAGGAAGCATGGAATATACCCATCCTGTCATGCAGAGAACTGGATGTTCTCAGGATCCAAGTGATTCTCCTTTGCTAAATGAGGCACTTATGGGAATTGTTTTTACATGTTTAGGCTATTTAGTGGGAGTTATTTGACAAAAGAAGGGCAGTGCCCGACATCTTTCTTTCCCACTCCATTTATCCTGTTTTCTCTCACTAACTTCTAATGTCCTATTTGTCTAAAGAGCAACATAAAATGAACTTAGACACCCTTACCCATTGTGTGAAACTCAAGTTTCTAACAATCACTATCTGTCTTTCAACCATAAGTTTCTCATTAAAATTTTCTCAAAACACAACTCTAATGAGACTTGCTTTCTATTGAAATATTCCCAACCCACAGATAGGAGCATTAGTAAAACCCACCCATTCTGTGTGGTCAGCCATCAATGAGAATCAACCAAGAACTTGTCTGCAATCATGTATCTCTACATCTAATACTCTAATGAGAATGATGACGAAATTTCTCTGGGTTCCAAGATTACAAAAGGAATGTAGTTCAAAAAGCAATTACCTAAGCAATTGTATCAAACCCTATTTGGGGACACACAGTGAACGGCTATCTAGTTTATTGCAAGCTTACTTGGCACTGGGTTTACAAATATTATCTCATTGAATTCTCCTCACATCCTTGATAGGTAGGCATTATCCTAACCATTTTGCAGATGAAGAAAAAGAAACCCTGACAATCTGTGCACTCCATCCAGTTAATTTTTCTAAGGGACAAAGCCAGAATATTTATTCAAGTCTCTCTGATTTGAAAGAATAAGAGTTACTGAAGAGTAAGACTATCAGAATCCCCTAGACAAAATTTCTGAGTCACCCCCATTATAATTAAATTGATCTTAGGGTGGAGAAGCCATGAGAAATTAAGTCATTTTTTCCTCTTCAAAGTTCAGTAGGGCATTCTGTTGCTCATTCAAGTATGGTAACCACTAACCCATAGGTAAAAAAAAAAAAAAATCAGCCATACCCATTCAAACACTATTTAGGTGACTGATGGTCATTTCTACCCTTCCAATAGAGGTGGCCATTTATGAAATGTAATATTATGACACCCTGATACTACTAAACACTTATTCTGTAATGCATTTCCTTTGTTCTGGTCCTAACTCACCCAGCCTTATGAAAATGTGGCTCTACATGTAGCTTGTTTTCCAAGAAAGAATATACTGACTTGCCCCTCTAGTCATTTTAGCCCTTTCATTGAGCTTTAATAAACAATCTCTGTGAGTGTGATTATTGGGAAAATACACCATGCACACAGTGTGCCAAAAGAGGAACCTATAAGCTGGAGAGCCATCCTCCGGCCCTCAGTGCAGCCTAGAAAGCAAATGCCACCTTGAATGGGTGTTTAGGAGCAGCCTTCTCCTAGTGATGCACAACTCTGCTCTCAGAGGGCACAGGCAGGCTCTCCACTTATCCCTGTAACCATCGGTGTTAGAATTTGGTGAGGAGAAAGGTCACCTAACCTACTGCTAACAAATAAAGAAATATTTACAGACTGGTAAACACGTAGTAAACTGGGTAGCTGTTTACACAGCCTTCTCCCAAATTTGGTACAGTGCAACTAGTTGCTGCTAACTAAAAGTCCATCTTATCTTAGTCTGGTTTCTTGAGATATCCCCCAAAGCATTGTAACAGAGTCCTGGATAGGGAGACATAGGATTACAGACAAGTTTTTGGTTAATACTCAACAGATGGTCAATCCTCATAGATGGTCAATCACACCAAACATGTGTATTTTGCTAGTTTAGGTCTGAAACAATATTATTTACTCTATGTTTAAGTTACTGGTCATTGGGGAAATACCCAATGCCTCATACAATAAAAAAAAAAGTTATATGTGGAAATTTTAGCAATATTAAATTTTAGTTGAAAGATAGGCCAGAAGGATAATTATTAGAAACTGTAGTTGTGAGTAGTATTTATTAGAGAGATGATGTGAGCTTTTTTTGCTTGTCTTTGGCAAAATCACATAGGTGTTTTGATGTTGCCAACAACAAAAAAATCTCAAAACCATGTTGAGTCTTCTCAAGTATGGAAACCGCCATATCCTTGAAATAAGGTAAATGTTTGAAGAGCAAAGAAGAAACCAATTACATAGTATTTTCAACAGGTGGCTTCAACTACAGGGACCAGGAGTGAGCAGTACACACAGGTGGCTTTTCCTCTTGATGCACCAGTTCAGAAGTCATCTTGGCAGCTGCACATGGTGGGAGATCAGACCTTGGCCCAAGGTCCTTCCTTTCATTCTTCCCTTTTAGCTCCATTAAGGAGCCAAAGCCCTTGATTGTGAAGTTGGTGGGGAAGAAGGAGCAGGGCTAGCAGGGATTGGGATCCAGGACCCTTGACAACTGTCATCAGGAACTAGAGTGAATACCAATCACCAAATCACCAGAGCTTTTTGCATGTGAATAAAGATTTGGGAAGGCTGAAATCATTTTTACTATGTTCCTACTTTCTGTATAATTTTTTAAGGGTAAATTCATGTCGTTTATAGATTACAACAACAAAAAAGATGTATTTATTTGAGAGAGAGAAAGAGGGTGAGAGCCGTGGAAGGCCAGAGAGAAAGGGAGAGAAAGAATCCCTTGCAAGCTCCATGCTGTCAGCACAGAACCCAACATGGGGCTTGATCTCACAAACTGTGAGATCATGACCTGAGCTGAAATTAAGAGTTGGTCGTGTAAGTGAATGAGCTACCCAGGTGCCCCAGTTTACAGACTTTTTAAAATATAGTTCCAGAAAGGAGAAATTATGATGCACATTATTTACAAAGCAATAAGGTAACATATCTAGACTCACATTTTATGGCTAATCATTTCTTAAAGTTCTGGAGTATCCTCATATCATAAGATTAAAGATGTAACTTTTAGTTTTCATAATGGTATTCTTTTAGCATCACAAAGTTCAAAATATACGATATAAAAAAGAGTTGGCAAACTACAGCCGAGGAGACCAAATCTGACCCATGGATTCTTTTTGTAAATAAAGTTTTTTTGGAACACAACCATGCTCATTTGTTCAGTATTGTCTATGGCTACTTTTGTGCTACAATGGCAGTTGCACAGCATGGCAGAGACTATATGACTCACAAAACCTTGAATGCTTACTATGTGGTGTTTTACATAAAATGTTTGTCAACTCCTTATTTAAGGAAAAATCTTCCTAAAAACTGAGGTAGGAAATACTTCTTTCCCACAAAATCCCACACATTCTTTCTTATTACCTTTATCATAGAACTGTAAATAGAGCAGCAAGAAATTATTGTCAGCTCTGAATTCTAATGGGTTCAAACAATGCCACACTAATGAAAGGAACAATTTTAAGACTGGAGTGATCAGTTTGGTTCTTTTACTTAATTAACTTATTTCATGGTAACTTATAAGGTTGAAGAATTAAAAAAAAATGTTTCACACTATTTTAAAGGACACATTTTGAACTCTCAGTTTTATAGCCAGTGTCTATTATTTCCAAGAAAGGGTTAAGTAAATTGTAACAAGGGAATAAAGAAGAAACTGGTTAGAAATTGTTCAACTGAGATACCTGTTCCCCCGTGTTCATCATAGTATTCACAATAGTCAAGATATGGAAACAACCTGAGTGCCCATGAGTGGCTGAATGGATAAAGATGTAGCATATATGCAATGGAATATTATTGAACCTTAAAAATTAAGGAATTCTTGTTGTTTCCAACAATATTCAATCAGAGGGCTAAATAAGTGAAATTAGGCAGGTCCCTCCCCTCCAAAAACAAAGTCAACTCACAGAAACAGAGAGTACAAAATGGAAGTAGTTGTCAGGGGCTGGGGAAGGGGGGATGAGGAGAGGTTGGTAAAAGAGTACAAACTTTCAGTTTTAAGATAAAGAGATTCTGAGGATCTAATGGAAAACATGGAAACTGTAGCTGAGAACATTGTACTGTATCACTGAAATTTGCTAAAAGAGTAGAATTTAGATGTTCTCACCAAAAAAAAAAAAAAAAAAAGAGGGAAATGTATGAGGTGATAGATCTATGGGGGGAATCCTTTTACAATATATATGTATATTAACTTATCACAGTATACACTTTGAACATCAATTTGTCAATTATACTTCAATAAGGCCCATGGGGGTAGAGAGACTTGTTCAAATGATTTTATAGAAATAAGATTTGAATTCTTTTTTAACTTTATTTGTATTTATTTTGAAAGAGACAGAGACAGCATGAGCAATCGGGGGGCAGTGAGAGAGGGAGAGAGAATCCCAAGCAGGGTCCATGCGGTCAGTACAGAGCCAGATGCGGGGCTCGATCTCAGGAGACTGCAAGATCATGACCCAAGCTTAAATCAAGAGTCTAGATCCAAATCAAGATGCCTAACTGAATGAGCCACCCAGGCACCCCAAGATTTGAATTCTTATCCCAAGAATGTAGGTACTACATGTTCAGAAGAATTTAAAAATTAGATTCTTTTCCTAATCTTGAATGCTTCTGTTCCTGATTTAGACTTTCAATGACATTACTTAAGTAACAAGAGAATAGATCCTTTTAACAACATGCAGAGTTCCATTCCTTCAACAAAGGTGCACTGAGCATGGACAAAGAAGCAGGCCCTAACCCGGGCACTTGAGCTAGAGCATTACAGCAGAGATGGTCCTCTGTGAAAAGGGGAAATGCATCTGTCCCATCTGAATGGGATATGGCTGGTATAACCCACGGTTTCCAGAGGGAAGGCCTGTCCACAACGCTTTGCCACTTGTGAGCTCAAACATCTACCACCTGGAATGATATTTAAGTTAGTTAATGTTTACACCTGCTTGAATATCCTCGGATTAAAAAGGGCACATCAGAAAGAAGTGGCTGTGCTGGAATTTGGAGGCGATGCAAAAAATCCAGCCCAGCAAGTCTAATGGTTTGTTTTCAACATTTATTTAACCTCCTTCTGCTATCAAGAAACCTGAGAGCACGCTGAGGAAGTTTATACTGCAGGAAGTGGAGAAAATGTGCATTGTTTTCGAGTTGTTTTGGTAAGGCTTCTGGATGGCAAGAATGTGTGTTTTCTAAGTAAGAAAGTTTGCCCAGCTTGTAGGGATATTGTAAGCTTAAGTTTTCGTGCCAACCAAGATTGGGTATCATGCCGTGCCTACTTAGAAAAGCAAATATTGTTAGAGCCCTTGAAATAATCTTAAGTCTGCCCTTGAAATAGCTATAAATGAACTTGGCCTCTGTTCAACATAGACCAGTGAAGACAACATGCCATGGGGAAATGTTTTTGTCCACCCTGAAATGGCCAGCTGTCACTGCGTGCCAGAGAGTGGGGAGCACAGAATTGCTGGATCAGAGGGAATAAGCAAATAGTTCTGTTTTCTCCACAGAAACTCATTTCCCTGTGCTTTATATTGACAATGTGAGCTCTATTTACAAAGGGGTTTGTATGCAAAAGAAGCATCTACTAGGGTAGTGGCAAATATTTACCCCAGCAAATCTCAGGAGCTCCACTACCCAGTATGCTTTTTATAGAACCAGGTGATAACACATTTCAAAGTGCTAGTTTGAGAGGCAAGTGTTTACTGGCATAAAAATGTTCTTTAATTAGTATTTATCTCAGAGTCAGAGTGACATAAGTTGCTAATTATGGTGATACAAGAACAGATTGAGATATTCTTGTATGCAAGGGAGAAAGGGGCAACAGACATGCCTTTGGGATTTGACGTATATGCATTTAAATTAGCTTGATTTGACCCTAAATTAGCTTGGATCCAGTCTGGCCTTTAGTTAACCTGCAGTTAAAATAGCCTTCCTAGCAGTTACGGAGACCAACCGTGCTAGCTTTGGTCTTGAATATTAAGAATTTCAATTTGTATATGGCATAGTTAATTCAGTTTATCATCTCTGTGCTTCATTAATGATACTTCTTACTCCTACACTGATTAGTGGGAACTTTCTACATCTCCGAGGAGCTATCTCTGTAAGTGCTAAAATAAATAATTTTTAAGTAAAAAATTTTAATGGAGAAATATCTTTTATTTCCATTTAAGTTCTACTAAAATATTTCACTAGAAATCTTCTACCTATATTAAAGAACTGTAAATATATGTATTGCTTATAACAAGGTATAGTACACAGTAAGAACTCAATTAGCCATATATGTATATATTTCAAATATTTACAAAGGTGATTATTTATGATATAGTTTTCAAAAAAGGAGAGTCTAGACCACATTGTTCATTTTTCTCGTGGCCAGTAATCATAGTTAATACTTGCATTCCATTTGTTATGTATTAGTTCCTATTCTAAACACTTACCATGTAATTCATTTCATTCTGAAGCAACCCTATGAGATAAGTACTATTAATTCATCCAGATGGTCTGTTGGGGATAGTGAGGCACAGAGTGTTGAGTAACTTGCTTGGATTCATGCAGTTAGTAAGTGGTACAGCTGAGACAGCAACCCCAGTATCTGGTGCTAGAGTTAGTGCACTTAACCACTATGCTGTCCTGCCAGTCAAAAAGTCAGTTGTGTTCAGGTGCTAGAATCAAGCGATGCACCATAAATTCCCTCTTCTCCAGCACTCTGTTAAATACTTCTTACATATCCATGCTTTGTTATCACTGTGGTAGGTGTTCATTGCAGTGAACAAAACACAAAATCATTCCATTTGAATTCTATCTGAATCAGTAAGAGACTGCCTATTTACTGTGATCTTACATTTGAAAAGGTAAGCAACAAAGAGCATCATAGAATTAACTTAATGAAATATCTTACGAATCAGGTCTCCTAACCCCTTCCAGCACACCAGATCACGCTGATATGAGTACATCATAGTTGGGAAGCTAAATTTCAGATGATGACTTTTAACCTCAAGGGAAATGCATCAGATTTGATAACTGCTGATAGAAAATCTTGCCAGTCTCAGTAACACTGAATGTTTACTTTCAAACTGTTTAATCATCACATTATTTCTGGAACCTTCTTATAAAAAATAAGAATCCCTTTTCCACTCATTTCTTTCCTATTAAGAGGACTTGGGTGACTAAGACCTGTCAATTTATGATTTCAAAATATGAATTTTTGTCTGTTTCTTCGCACTTCATCTTTTTTTCTCTGCCAAATTCAGAACAAAGTATATGCCCCAAACAAATTTAACCCAGCAGCTTTTTATGACACAGGAGTAAAACCATTGTTTAACAACAAAGACAAAAGCTTTCACTTTTTTTGGTTGTTTCTATTTGTGGTCTATTTCAACTGTAAAATTTACTTGGAAAACACCTCAGGTGATCTCTAACCTTCTGTATTATGTTGGTTGTAGATTCAAAGTTTCTAAGAAGGTCAATGAAATGCTATACAGGCTGTAGGAAAGGATCATGTTACATTGCTTAATTACCATTAGTTGTGAAGTAATTTTCCGAGTTTAGGATAGACAACTAATTTACATTGTAGGTTCATGTGCATTAATTTTGGTCCACAAATGCAATTTACAAGAACTATAACTTCCTTTTTGTTCATTCAACTTCATTTCTATTGGCCATAATCCTCCCAGATTGGCAAGGTTTTTAGACAAAAAAAAAGTCTTTTCATGGATTTTCTTGGCCTCATTCCTACTCCTCCATCAATGTGGGCACATAGGACAGCCATTTCATATTAGGGATCTCCTTTGTCCCCTGTGGTGCTAAGAGGGAGCCCAAGCAGCCCTCAGCTCAACTTCTTGATTTCTCCCACAATCCCAAAGAGAAGAAATCACTGCTTAATTTAGGGGTAATAGTGCTATCCTCATTTCTTGGACCAAGAGATTCTGCCTCCAACACCCGTTTTATAAACCTTCATTTATTTTAATATTCTTTGCAAAACTTTCTAAGCAGCCATAAAGTCTTGAGTTTTGGAAAGCACAAGTCATTTCTAATTTGAACTGCAGATGGTAAAGGTGAGTGAAAGTTTAGGGATGGTAAGGAGAAAATCTGTGAAGAGTAACATGGGCAAATATTTGAAAAGAATGTCCTGATATTGGCACTTTGATTTATATCAATATGCCAATAGTCTGTGGAATATGGCAGTTGATGGCACAGGTTGTGAAGTCAGGCTACCTGGTTTGACTCTCAATTCTACCACTTACTCACTGAGTCACCTTGAGTGACTGAATTTTGGGAGAACAGTGCCTGGCATTTCCTGAATTTATTTATCTTCTAAGTAGAAGTTTGTACCTTTTGACCCCTTTCACCCATTTCTCTCACCTTCATCCCCTGCCTTTGGCAACCACCATATAGTTTTCATAGTACGTATTTAATGTTTTACAGCACTGTAGGTAAATAGTGGCAACGTGCTGAAAAAATGTAATAACCATAAAATTATTCTAAATCAGAAGATTATAAGTCAGACTGCCATACAAATAGGTTTGAGTGTGTAGCATGAACTGGTCACACACAGGGAACCAACTACTAGTTTGTCTAAACTGAGTGATGAATTCAGCCTTAAGACACAATGTCAGAGAATGTTGTATATTTACTGAGCATCCCTATCACTTATCAACACCTCTCCTGTAGCCACCAAGCCACCAGGCCATACATCATGGATTATTACAATTGTATCCCAACTTGTCATTAGCAGCTAGAACTCTCCTAATAAAACACAATCAGTTCGTGGTAATTTCCAGTGATTGCTAAGCTCACAAAATAAAAGCCAAAGCCCTTGCTATGTCCCACGGGCTCTAGGTGAGGTGCCCCTGACTCCACTGTATCTCTGACCCACTGCTCCTCAGATGCTCCTTCCTCAGTGATGCCAGGCATGTGGCCTGAGGTGGAACGTGGCTTTTGCTGCGCTCTCCACCTGGGGTACCCTCTCCCTACAAATTTACATGGCTTACTGTCACTCATTAGCGTTTTACTCAAATGTCACCTTCTCCAGTCAAACCATAGAACCCTGTAGACTCCCACTTCCCATCCACCTTCCATGCCTTAAATTTTTCTTCTAGTACTTACCACAATCTAACATGTTTTGTATTTTCAGGGAACCTCCACAGGGTCAAGCAAATTTCTCAGTGTTGTTCATTATTGTCTCCCCAGCAGTGGGCACCCAGTAGGTCCTAAGTAAACATCTGTCCATTGAATGAATGCTTACTCCATGTTTGGCACTGTGCCAAGTCCCTCACAGGGACTTTCTCATTTCTCTCACTATAATCCTAAGAGGTTGGAGTTATAGGAGAAACAACATGAACTGACTTACATTTTACTAGAATCACACTGGGTAATGGTGACAATGTGGAAGCTGTTGTAATAATCCAGGGCAAAGGGGCTGGTGGCTTGAAACAGGGAGGCTGCAGGAGAGGTGGTAAGCACTGGTCAGATCTTAGGAAAAAACTCGTGGTAGATGAAGACACTGAACTAAAGAAGTTAGATATCTTGTTCAAGGTTACCCAGTTATCACATGGCAGGCACTGGGTTTAGGTAAGATAAGCTGACTCTCATCCACTGGGCTTTGCTGTTGCTTACATCACAGACCCTAGAGGACAACAAGTCTTCAGGGTGAGAACTGCCTGTGGCAAATAATTTAACACTTGGTTCTCAGCAAAATGTGGCTAGTATCTCCAGGTCCTGAATTCTTTTTGAGGACTAAATATATGAACCGTCTGTCACATAGATAGTAGATGCTTGATAAAATGTAGCTAACCAGGAATCAACCATTTTGTGTAGATATAACCAAGGTTGCTTGTGTTTTGTCTGTATTAAAAGAACTTGTTAGATGATGGTTTTATTGAACTTATATTGTTTTTGTTTTTGCGGGTTTTGTTGTTGTTGGAAACATAAATGAGAATATTAAGGTTTATATCCCAGTCTCTGCCTAAGGAATATTTTAAAAGAAAAGACGAAGTAGGGGGAATGACATGAGGAATCAGAGAAAACAGATCCTATCTTGATTATAGAATGAACTCCATAAATCATTTCCTTAAATTAAGATCTACAAAACTCTCAAGAATTTGACTTTTTGGATTCGGTTTATAATTCATTTGATAACCTGGGCCAATCCTGTGAGTTGCCCTGGCAACCAATTTTTATAACATAAAGAAGTGCTAGCTGTTAATTGGTATTCCGAGTTTGTAGCTGGTGTCTCTGCTTCTGTCTCCATGGTAACGGAGCTGTCATTTTTTTTTTTTCCACCTCTCACATGGTGGTGAGATTTGATATGTGTGTGCCTTAATACACATATACTTACTGGCACAGTATTTTACTTAATAACCATAAATGTGATCACTTCTGACCTATTAGCACTGTTGGTAAAAAACAGTTGCTCCAGGAAAGTCAATTTCATCCTTCCTCTCCATCCACACACATCGCAAGCCTCCATTTGGGGGATGTGTGCAATAGTGTTTATATGGTTATCTGCACAGGGACAATTCTGCATAATTTACATGTGTGTATGGAATATGATGTTTTAACTATGCTAAATAGAGCAAAAATTGTTTAAATAAGAAATAATTTTTTCAAGAGTGTTTATCTGAAGCTAAAGGTAATAAATATTGACTTGAGAGATAAATGTCAATCTAGAGAAATGACGCCCAGTGTTTTCTGTACTGAGAAAATATTCTCACACTTTGGTTAGATGATGCAGAAATACCTCATATATACAACTTCTAGCAAGTTCCTATTTAATAGAATATAGGGTCCCTCCCATTTGTTACCTTTCTTCTCCCCATTTTTTCCTACTTAGAATTGAACTGCAGTTAGATCTTTTTAGTTTTGATTTTCACTAGTTTTTTCAATCCCTCAGGTAGAATTATTTCCCAATTACTCGTGGTTGGATACCTAATCATAGTCTTTCTCATCATTATAAATACACCATTATCATGATGGAGGCAAAGAAAAAAAGGTGAGCCATGTATAGCAATTAATCCTCTTAGAGAGGTAACAGACACACTAGAAACCAAACTTTAATTCAACACTGGTTTCGAACTCTCAGCTTTCCATTCATTACCCTTATGTTCCTTGGGGAAAGCAAAATCAGCAAAATATAAAAAACAAATTTAAAAAGCTCTTTTCCTTAATTTTCCTCATCTGTAAATTAGGGTCAATCTTACCCAGTGATATGTTCATCAATGTTTAACAACCAGCTCTCTAGGGCAAGGAGGATGGCTAATTTGTAGGATTTATCGATTTCTAAGGTGTAAATACTCCCACCATGGCTGATTTCAAGCTTCCAACATGGTGTCACTGAACATGGAACGAGAAAGAGATGATGACAGAGATGCTAACATGCTCACAAGCCAGTGCATACCAGTTCTAGCACATCACTATTAAGTTTGTTATGAGCCTTAAAGGAGCTATGCTGGGTAAAATACTGAGTACATAACAGGGTCCAAACACCTTATTTTTTTCTCTTCTCAATCAAGTATCTTCCTTATCTGTTTTTATTGTTTAAACAAGTTTTTAACAGCCTCATTAAAATAGATTTCACATACTATACACATCATTTACATACCATCATACCAAATGATGGTATACCATCATTCTGCATACCACTTAATTCTCCATTTCTTTTAATAGGTCTGTTGTTGGCCACCATATCCACCTAACATTTATTTGTGGAAAATGAATTTGCATGTGTGGTGTTTTTAACACATACCTACAGATTCTTGGCCACGCCTCCCTTAAAAATGTGGTGCCTAATTCACCTTTGGTTGAGTGTGGCTTGTACTTAATGAATCTAAAATATGGTGGATGTGATGGTGTATAGCTTTGAAGACTAGGTCATAAAGGGCATTGTAGTTTTCTCTTGGCTCTTTCCTTTGTAACTCTTAACTGGGAGAGGGCAGCTTTTCTGCCATGAGAACACTCAGCAGCCCAGTGCCCTATGCCCTGTGAGAGATCTGTGTGCTAAAAACTGAGGCCTCCAATCAATGGCCATGTCAGTGAGCCATCCTGAAAGCTGATTTTGTAGACCCAGGCAAGTCTTCATACAACTGAAGTTCTTACTGACATCTGGACTGTAAACTGGCCCAGAGGTTCTGGCCCAGAATCACCCAACTAAGCCACTTCCTAATTCTTGACCAACAGAAAATGCAAAGTAATAAATGTGTATTGTTTTAAGCCACCAAATTTTGGAGTAATTTGTTACACAACAATAGGTCACTAATGTGGCATAATTCACATTTGTCCAAAAGCCTGAGACTTAAGTGCAGTAGTGTGAGGTTTTAATACAAAGTGTAGCGAGCATGGAGGAGGACACTCTAATATTCCCAAGCACTGACAGAATTTATAATGCTGTGGTGGGGGTGCTGCTGATTAGATTCACTATCAATGACTTATTTATTGGGTATGAATGGCTCATCACCGTTAAGGAGTTTATACCAAACATAGGAATTAAAAGTGGTTCTCTATTAATGAGCCACTTGATCACCTGTGATCTGGGAAGTCTGAGGTAAGAAGCACTTAGGTAGAACCTGAAGGTCAACTTGATTAGATTGCTGGAAGTGCATGAGGTTAATTAACCGGGGAAATCACTCCAAATTCCTGGAAGCTCAGACACCATACTTAAGAGTTATTCCTGAAGCTGCTAGGGGGTCATTAGAAGAAAGAAATAACATGTACTTCTTTTAAGACAGTATCTCCTTTTATGATTTTCAATCAATATTTAAGTGGAAATATCCTTGAAATGCTATGTTTTACTTAAAGCTTTAAGTGGAATTTTATAGTAAGATCTAGTAAAGAGGTTAAAAAATACAATTTTTTTAATAATAAAGTATATCTGGCCTATTTTTTTACCTTGAGTTTCATACTTTAGACAGTAGATTATATAATCCACATATATTTTACCAAAAAACAAGGGTTTGAAATGCACAGGTTCATTTATACGTGGATTTTTTTTTTTTTATTATTGATAGAGTACAGTACTGTAAATGTATGCTAGGGGTGCCTAGGTGGTTCAGGAAGTTAAACGTCTGACTCTTGGTTTTGGCTCAGCTTATGATCTCAGGGTTCATGAGTTCGAGCCCTGCATCAGGCTTTGCATGACTGGTGCAGAGCTTGCTTGGGATTCTCTCTCCCTCTATACCCCCCTCTCTCTTTCACCCCTCCCCACCTCTCACATGCTCTCTCTCTCTCTCAAAATACAGAAATAAACTTAAAAAATGTATTTTATATTCCTGGATGATTTTCTTAAACTTTTTTATTCTAAGCTTACTTTATCATAAGAATACAGTATCCAATACATATAACATATAATATGTGCTGATCAACTATGTTATCAGTAAGGCTTCTTGTCAACAGTAGGCTATCAGTAGGTAAGCTTCTGGGGATTCAAAAGTTACACATGAAGTTTTTATTTTTCAGCATCCCCAACCCCTGTGTTGCTGAAGGGTCAGGTGCACTTTCTAATAGTCCAAGGCTAATGGCACATAGTTCCTGAGTGCCAATACTGCCTCTTCAGAATTTTGTGTTTTAACTTAGTACTGCTAAAGTGGCATAGCAGTGACTCCAATCACCCAAAAAAAGAATGACATTTTGGAGGAAAAAAAAATCCCAAATGAGTCTTAATTCCTTCAGGGGATCACTAGATAAAATATGCTAAAGAAATGCTAATTGTACTTAACAAACATATCTAGTGTGAACACAAGTGCACAAAGGCACCTGCTAGAGATTTATCTGTATTTGAGGGTAAAAAGGAAAAAGATATTTTATATTTTTTTCATAAAGTCTTCTCTAATGCATTTGGTTCAAAGATGCTGCACAAATTCCAACTAAATGAATTGAGATGGGATGAAACTAAAAAATTCCTTAGCAAATCTGACTATTTCCTAACTGTTCATAGTAAACTTTGTTCCATTTTATTCTCACTTCCTTAGGAACAGCTTCTTTCTTTCTTTCTTTCTTTCTTTCTTTCTTTCTTTCTTTTTCTTTCTTTCTTTCTCTTTCTTTCTTTCTTTCTTTCTTTCTATCTTTCCTTTTAATGTTTATTTATTTTTGAAGGAGAGAGAGACAGGGCAGGAGCAGGGGAAGGGCAAAGAAAGAGGGAGACAAAGAATCCAAAGCAGGCTCCATGCTCTGAGCTAGCAGCACAGAGCCTGACGCGGGGGCTCGAACTCCAGAGCCATGAGAACTCCCGAGCCATGAGATCGTGACCTGAGACGAAGTCAAATGCCCAAGAACTAAGGCACCCAGGCGCCCCAGGAATAGGTTCTTAACCAGCCAAACAAAATCTCAAACAGACTATCTGGTTCAGTGACTGCCTGTATTTAAAGTTGACCTTTTTAGGGGCGCCTGGTGGCTCAGTCGGTTAAGCGTCCGACTTCGGCTCAGGTCATGATCTCACGGTCCGTGGGTTCGGGCCCCGCGCCGGGCTCTGTGCTGACAGCTCAGAGCCTGGAGCCTGTTTCAGATTCTGTGTCTCCTTCTCTCTGTGACCCTCCCCCGTTCATGCTCTGTCTCTCTCTGTCTCAAAAATAAATAAACGTTAAAAAATAAATAAAGTTGACCTTTTTGAAGTAGGTCAGGAAGTATTTTCTTTTTTCATGTTTTTTGCTTTGCTCTAGTTTTTTTTAACATTTATTTATTTTTGAGGCAGAGAGAGACAAAGCATGAACAGGGGAGGGGCAGAGAGAGAGGGAGACACAGAATCTGAAACAGGCTCCAGGCTCTGAGCTGTCAGCACAGAGCCCGACGTGGGGCTCGAACTCACGGACCGTGAGATCATGACCTGAGCCGAAGTCGGACGCTTAACCGACCAAGCCACCCAGGCACCCCATGCTTTGCTGCAGTTTTGTATTAAACATTGCTGCTAAGGGGTGCCTGGGTGGCTCAGTGGGTTAAGTGTCTGATTTCGGCTTAGGTCATGACCTCACAGTTGTGAGTTTAAGCCCCCTCATGGGGCTCTGTGCTACAGCTCAGAGCCTGGAACCTGCTTCGGATTCTGTGTCTCTGTCTCTGCCCCTCCTCCACTCGCAGTCTGTCTCTCTCTCTCTCTCTCTCAAAAATAAATAAACATAAAAAAATAAAAATAAAATAAACATTGCTGCTAAAAAGAAAGAACTGGTCCTGTTCTCATACATTTCTTAAGTACTTGAAAGATATGAGGAAGAGTTATTTTGATTCAAGCATTTGTTTTATTGACCGCTAGGTAGAAGCCTGCTGAAGAATTAATGCCGCTCATAATACATAATTCCTTAATTCCTATTATGGTGATTTTTCAGTAAAATGGTCAGTTAGAGGAATTAGGAGATAACATGAAGCAAAAAGTTACTTGGCTAAACAATATGATGACTTCCACAGTGTCTAGCTATTGACAGCTAGATTGATAGGATTACCTGATCAATCCCTAATTCTGTGCCACTTGCCTTTTCCCGACAGTACACAGCTTCTGTAAGCAATGGAGCACCACATACTCAAAATTTACCTGGAGATCATTTTATGGCTGTGTGTAACTGTACCAACAAATTGTCTTTTCCAAAAACTCACTATTGCCCTCATCCAGAACACTTGAGACAGCCCATTTCTGATGCTGGTCTAACTTCTCTAGCCTGCCAGCTGTATTTGCATGCAAGTTCATGCTTCATCATCAGCAGACTCTCACACTTCTAATACCCTATGGATATCTCTGTTAACTACAAAGATTTTTTTTTTCTATTTAACTCCTCTCCCTTGAGAGTTCATCATTTCCTTATACATGCATCTATTTTAGTGAGGTCAATCAAAAGCTATTTCAAAAGAAAAAAAGGCTAAATAATGTGAAATAGTTTCAATGGCCAATTTGTGCATAAACTGTGATGAAATAGTTTGAAGACACAATTAATATTAAGGTAAAAGAATCATGTCTGAATCCAAGGGTATTTGCAACTAACCATTTTAATCTATAGAAATAAACACTCTAACCAAGATAATATGTTTGAATCACAACACTTTTTTCCACATATTCTTGATTATGATACCTAAAGTCATTAAATATCATAGATGCAAGAGTAGTGATTCACCCTTTAAACATTTTTTTCAGTGCCCAAATATATGTGCTAAAGTGGTAATTTCTGTGGAAATATAAAGGTGAATAGATGCAGTCCTTGAACTCAAGGAGCTCACAGGCTAGCCAGTGCAACTCCTATCTGTGGGCTGAATCCCTTCTGCTGACAAATACGAAAATTTTATCTCTTGAGTTTCCTTTTATAGGAATCTTTGGAAAATCTTTTCCATGTTATTTTTACCTCTTGCTCCCTGGTTTGAACTCCAGAGACACACAAGATATTCACACATGCCTTGAGCATACATTTAACGAGTGTCACCAGCTGTGAAGCACTAGGTTCTATGCTGGCTTTGGGATCTAAGATATTATCACGGTCTTCTGGGAACTGTCAGTCTCAAAGAGAACACAGGCACAGACTTATGAAACTAGTCAGATAGTAATAATGGTATGAAAAACAGATGTAAATAAAGTTGCAGTTACAGAAAGAGGAGGAACCAGTAGCTTGGCTATCAGGATTTGGCAGAGGGTTTCCATAGGAATTGAATCACCACTGTGAAGTGAACCAAAGATACGGAAGGCCCCAGGGAGAGATGATATTTGAGCTGGGACATGAAGGATGAATAGCAATCTGTCAAAATGTCAACAGGGGAACGGATATTTTAGGCAGAGCAAAGAGAAAGTACATAAAGTCAAATAGTTAGGAAACACTCAGTGATTTGGAGAATAGGAGATGTTCAGCATGACTAGACTGTGAAATTGTGTCTGTGGGTCATAGAAAGAATCTGATGGGGGAAAGAAGATGGTTGGTGAGATATGGGGCTTAAAAGTGACGTGGAAATGAGATTATGAAGACAGGTAAGCCATACTGTAAAATGGCTATTCAAGATTTTCAGCAGCAGAGTGACTGATTACATTTGTTTTTATAGAAAGATATCACGTTTGGGTGGGTGGTGAGTGGTGTGGTAGATAGGACCACACTGTGACCATGCTTTTTGAAGGACTACTTAGGACATTACTATAATAGTACAGATATTTTGATTCTCCAGTAGAGTACAACAGTGAGACTCAGATAACAGTGAGAGGAAGGAACATTATTGTGATTTAGGAGGACAACTAAGTAGGTTTTCACTAGGCGGTACAGACAATAAATTTAATTTGGAGCACATTGTCCAAGCTCTTTATGGTTGTAGTTTAACTGGGTTTAGCTTCAGATGCAATCAGGAAAGATGGGCACAGATTGCCTTCAAATATTTGAAGATGCCCTGGTGATGATGTTCAGTTCTTCATCTAAAGTAGAAGATAACAACTTATGGGAATCTGGAAATAGATGGTTCTCATGAAGTTTTTGTTCTATGGTTCAAAAAAACAATCATTCTTATTGCTCTGCTTCTCCTTGGGAATGAGGGGGTGCTCTGCCTTCCTAAAAGTATAACTAAAATCTACAGCTTAGAATAGCTAACTTAACTTCTAGTATTTTACTCTATCTTGTTAAAATCTACACAGATATCAAGAGTTTAAGCAGATAGCAGAAGTTTAGTAGGATTGGGATTTGTTAAAACTCTATAGATCTAGATTCCTAGGGTCAAAGTGAATTTATCTAAGCTGGGTATATTATTTCTTTTGCCCTCTGATATTCCTTCATATTCCTGTAGTGGGTTTCCCATACATGGTTCATCTAGCTTGTGGATTGTTTGATGTGGAGTATTAATATATTTTTCACCTCTAGGTTTATTTTCTTCATTGTCTCAGATAAATGTTGGTTTGCATCCATCTCATCCTTTCATGTGCACTGGGTGGGGTGTGTGTGCATATTTTCAAAAAGAGGATAAATAAAGACAATTAAAAAGATAAATATCTATTTTACCCCATCCTCTAAAAAAAACTATAGAACAAATTCCAAAGAAAAAATGTAAAAAGTGTTTGGATTATTAGAGCCTTGTGTAAATCACTTAAACTTTCAGGCTTCAGTTTTTTCACATGAAAATCCGTCTGCGAAATATGGAGTTCTAGCAGTTTTCAACACAGGCATCATTTTGGACATTTTGGGCGAGCTATTCTTTTCTTTTGTAAATTCCGTGTATGGATAATCCTCAATGTATAGGACTTGAAGGGATTAAATGTTTGCATCTTAAGCTATTGGTGCTTAGTGTACTCTAGGATGACTCTCAAATCTCACAAATGGAAACTCAGTTCAGACCCTAAGCATAAGGGACTCTTCTCCACAAAAAATCATAAACCCCCTTTCTAGAGGCATAGGACACAGACCAAAAAGCAAATGAAGTGGTCACTATGGGATAATACTGACCTTCCAAAGAAAATACAACTGCCATAGAGTGCAAAATTAAAGCCTTAGAGAATACTGTGGAGAAGTCCAGAAAACTAGATTCATCATTTCCAGAAAACCCCAGAGAATGCCTGTAGCATTTCCAATTGGCCAATATTTGGACTCTTTAAGACTATATTTAAATAAAGGCATAATCAAAGTGAGAAACTGAGGAAATAATTACCCTGAGGCAGCAAGCAGGTATTCCAGTGCAGATAGCATATTGTAACTGAAACATGGGACTCCAGTTAGACCAGAATGGGTTAGACAGGTACCAACAGTACCTTATCCGTATCATAACCCAATGTAAAACTTCACTGGCTGTAAGCATGTTGAGGAACATGTGTAGTGATTCCATTGTAGGATATGGGTTTACTCTTTCTCCCCAGGTTCAAGCACCTTCTTCAAAAATTCACAGATTAGGTACCCCTGAGTAGCTCAGTTGGTTAAGTGTCAGACTCTAGATTTTGACTCAGGTCATGATCTCACAGTTTGTGAGATCAAGCCAGCCCCAAGTCGGGTTCTGTGCTGACAGCACAGAGTGTGATTGGGATTTTCTCTCTCCCTCTCCTTTTGTCCCTTCCCTGCTTGTGTTCTTGCTCTCTCTCAAAATAAATAAATAAACTTAAAAAATTCAGATTAATTCTTTGGGAGTTATGAAAGATGCTTGAGTAAGGAGACTGACTTATCTCTTAGCTGTATTCTTGCGTGTAGAATGGACAGAAACAACCATCTATCAGTGCCTAGGAAAGTGCCTGACATATGTTTGGTGCTCAAGTGAACAGATGTACTTAATCTCCCTGGCTCACTTTTTTTTTAATTAAAGAATGAATTTTATGTTTTTGCTAGGCTGAGAAGGGCCCATCCATCACCTTCACATGGATACTTGACCAGATGCAATGACCTAAGGGTAGATGTAGAGTGCTACTCTGATATGGGAGTTTTCAAGCTCTAGATGGTCAGGGATTATTGTTTAGAAGCATGACAAGGGCTAAAGAAGTGAATGGATTATCTATAGGAGCTGAAAAACAGCAGACTCCCATGAAACTTAAAGTTAGCTTGGTTAAATTTTGAGGGCTAAGTCTGGAGATGCCTGCACACTGGACAGTAGAGAAAAGAAGGCTCAATCTGGAGTTAACGGGAAGGTCTGGTGCTCAACCAGACAGAAAGGATGTGGCCTGGGCAACATAAAAGTTGGCAGGAAAGTTCTTGCAGTGAATGCTGTAGGTAACAGTAAGACTGAACAAACCAGGAAAGACAAAATGAACAGAGGGTCCTCTGATGAGAAGATGGGGTAGATGGCTGGGGACAAGAGAGAGCCAAGGATCCTAGAGGACCTGAAGTGAGTAAGGTATGCCTTGAAGGCCAATCTAATTATGCTAAAAATGAGATAGAGGCAGTATGCTGTAATACGGGTTAGGAAATAATAGTAACTCAAAGTCTACTGTGGGCATACACTAAGCACTTTATATATATATTTATCTCATTTAATTCTTCTGACACCTGGAAAGGTAGGTGTACTATTCCCAGAACAGATGAGGCAACTTAAGAGTATCAGCTCATATAGCTGTTTGAGTCATGTTTGTCACAGTGTCACTCACGGTTCTGCCAGGGACCAGAGGGTACCCTCAAGTGGAGAAACTGAAGAGAATTTAAGGAAGGAAATATTCACAGAGATGTAGATAGACTCTGCAGAAGCCAAGAGAGCTAGGAACAGGAAGGGATATTTATGCCCAGAGCATTTGTCACCTAAAAAACCCATACTTCCTCTCTCCTCAGGCAGAGAGGGTCTGGAGGAAAAAACCAGAGGTATCCATCCCAGGGAGTACATTCTGCTGACAACATAGGTCAGCGGCTCAAAACCTTTCTTGGGCATACAAATAATTTGTGTTTTTTAAAAATGCAGATACCTGGGTCTGCCTCCCACCCATTCCAGAAATTATGAATCTTTAGGTGTGGAGCAGGACTCATGAATGTGCATCTTCCACAAAGCAAGGTAGTCAGCAAATATTAATTGGATCACATGATGATAAATATCTCCTCAAACAAAGAAAGAGTGTCCTGTTTTTGTAGACTGCCTTTGGGAGACTACTTTCATGTCAAGGTGTTATCTTCAGGGAATTCCTGGAACGGAGAGTAGCATCCTGTAGCATCACAGTCAGTCTGTCTGTCTGTCTAACTATGAATAATGGCTTTGAGGTTAGTACCAACTGAGTCTGAATTCTTACTATGTCACCCAAAATATGAGACCTTGTCTTTTCTAAGCCCAAGTTTTCTTTCTGCAAAAGTAAAGTTATAGGGCCTAATTTATAGGGGTGCAGTAAGGACTGACTGTAACAAAAGGTAAAAAATAAAAAATATGTACCTTTAGCACAAAGTAAATATACCATAAATGACATATGTTTTTCTTCTTCTTCTTCTTCTTCTTCTTCTTATTATTATTATTATTATTATTATATGCTGTCATCACTTTTTGTTTTTTAAACTTTTAAATATGTATTTATTCTTGATGACAGAGCATGAGTGGGGGAAGGGCAGAGAGAGAGAGGGAGACACAGAATCCAAAGCAGGCTCCAGACTCTGAGCTGTGAGCACAGAGCCCGATGTGGGGCTCAAACTCAAGAGTCACAAGATCATGACCTGAGCCAAAGTCGGATGCTTAATTGACTGAGCCACCCAGGTGCCCCAAAGCTGTCATCACTTTCTTGTGTTTTGCCATAACCTATGCTCTGCAATAGTATTAGATGTGTATACGGAGTCAAAGTTGCAATGTGAAACAGACTAGTTAGCTCAGTAAGAAGACTATAAGCACTTTACTCATGTTTAATAATGCAAATAACGATTTAATCTTTGTACCTCGAGGTTTTTCGTGTCTGAAAAAGAATAAAGACTGTTTCTCCTTTAGTTAGTTAACAGTGAGTCCTATTGTCTTGTTTGAGTTCGGATGTCCCACATAGTGGGAGACTTTAAGTCTCTCTCAGCTCCTCCCTAGTGCCCCCAAGTTTAATCTCATAAATTTATGGAATATCCCTTCAAAGTAGTCATTGAAGCCCTTCCAGCTGTGATGCTGCAGGACCCCAAAACCCTAGGTTTGGGTAAAATCTATGTTATTAGAAGGAAGTAGCCCATGTGTCACAGGGCCAAGGAGTAGGAAAGTACAGAAGGAAGAAGCCCCTGTTTGAAAGAGGGTTTTTTTTTTCTTCCCTAGGAATAGAAAGTTGGACTGAGCAGCTTGGGATGGACAATGGACCAGGTTGGGAGAGTGAGAATCTACAGGATTCATCCCCCAAATAAAGACTGTAAAAACACCACTGGCAAAGATTTGTCACATTTTCACAGATTAAAGGAGAAAAAGGGGGTGTTCAGGAGCTACTGTGAATACATTTAAGAGGAAAAGAACAATGGGATGTCAGGGTGAATTATTTTGTCTTTCAGCTACAATTTAAGACAATGGCTCTCAATGAGTCCTGAATTTTGTCCCCAAGGGGACATTTGGCAATGGCTGGAGATATTTTTGGTTGTCTCAGCATGGGGCAGAGGCAGAGGCAGTGTAAATGGCATCCATTTAGCAAAGGTCAGGGAAGCTGCTAAACATTATCCAATGCACAGGCCAGCACCCCTTTTCCAACAAAGAATTACAAAATCCAACATCTAAAGGGCCGAGGTTGAAAAATACTGATATGGATTATTTCTAAACAACTTTAGCTAACTCAAATGTTAGTGAGCTTCAGAATTCTACACAATAGTCGTCTGGGTCTCTAGATAAACTCTGATTAATGCAAACAGTTATGTGTACTAGGAAGAGTTTTAGCTGGCTTTACACCACCCAGTGTTGAGAATTACTTAAGCCATTATGTACTAACTGCCACTTTATCTTGAAGGAAACTTGATAGCTGATGTCCAAGTCCATTCTTAGGGTAGTAAAATTTTAAGAGGAACAAACAGAAGAAGTTTCACTAACAGTACTAAACCAATTTATTGTTTAAGATTCCTTAGATCCAAGTAGAAGGTGCCAGATCACCAACATGTGTGGGAGGAAAGAAGATCTGTGGTCTAATTCTGCAGCACAAGGAGAAAGTATTTTTTTATGCTAATTCTATTTTAAGCACCACATAAGGCCTTTTAGAATAACGAAATAAATATTTAACCAGCTCTCCTGTTTTCTTTTATCATATATATAAGCTAGGGTTATTAAAGGTATCGGCATTGCCAATTCTTGAGAGGGTAAGATAGGCTTCCTTTATATTTTGGTCCCTCTGTCTCTTTCATAGGGTTCTGTCAGTGGGTTGTTTTTTGTTTGTTTGTTTGTTTGTTTGTTTGTTTGTTTTAAGCTCGTTTGGGGAAATTTTCCACTAAAGGAAAGACCTTCTGATACAAATTTAGTTGAAATTTACCTTGGCCAGTTCTTCCTCGTGGTTTTGTCCCAATTTTTGATTTTAATACTTGAACAGCACTACCACTTCCACGTTCACGTTGGTAGAAAAACCCCTCCACCCTCTCTGTGCATTTTGTTGATACGATTGTGTATTTTGCACATTGGGCTCCATCACTTATTAAGGTATTTGGAGCAAGGAAGGAAGAAGCCCAGGAGGAAAATTAGAACTTATTATTCTCAGAGACACCAGTGAATTTGTAAAGATCCATGAAATTATCTATGTAAGATGTATCCTTAGCTCAGTTCTCTCAGTGTGGAATGGTCCCTAAACTCCATTTTTTTTTTTTTTTAGAAATAGCGGGGAAAAAAAAAACAACAACAACAAACAGAAGAAAACCTGTAAGAGAGGGTAAGATTTAATTATAAATTCAATTCACCTGTCCTTACTTGAATATAGTATTACAAATATTAAAATCTATTGAGAACTGTGACCCTAAAATGATTCAAAAGCTTTTAATTTACTTGGTTAAAATTCCCTCTTACCTAGGTAGTGTCTCCATTCCCCTACTTGGGAGAAAAATAAATGTAAGTGTAAAGATATAGGTGAGTATAAATATGTTATGTGTGTGTGTGTGTGTGTGTGTGTGTGTATACAAAATTTTTTCTTTTACTCTTTTTTCCTTCTAGATTCTGTCCTAATATAAAGTAAATTAACTGGGGGACTGTTTTTCAGCTATCTAGAAAGTGACAGGCTGATCATAAAGTCAAATGACAAATTCCAGATGGCTAACTCAATTTTGCTTTGAGCTTTCAACTGACATCACCTGACTCTAAGTCTTTAAAAGGTAGACCAAGACTGACAGTAACCATGTGGATCCTTGGTAGTCTTCCTCTGTGCCTTCTGTGTTGTCAGCAGCTCTTTAGCTTCAAGCTTAAAAAAAAAATCAAGCAGGGGCTCCTGGATGTCTCAGTTGGTTGAGTGTCAGACTCTTGATTTTGACTTAGGTCATCATCCCAGGGTCCTGGGATGGAGCCCTGCATTGGCTTGCTGAGCATGGAGCCTGCTTCAGATTCTCTCTCTCTCTCTCTCTCTCTCTCTCTCTCTCTCTCTGTGTCATTCCCTCCCTCCCTCCCTCCCTCACTCTGACACTCTCCCCTTGCATGCTTTCTCTCTAAAAGCAAACAAACAGAAAAAAAGAAAACCTCAAAAAAACAGTGTCAAATCTTGCTTGCCTTTTTCCTCTTTAAGGGACACTCAGTAGTGTCAATTCAAGAATACATAAGAGAAAGTGACTCTTGGGTCAAGCACATATGAGTCACTGGAATTTGACTAGACTAGAGTAGAAAAATGAATAAAAGTTTCTATTATTATTTGGTGTATTTTCACCTTTTCTTTTATATTCACAGAAATGGAAATTAGGCTTAAGGGATTTGGAAAATTCTAACATGAAGAAAAAAAAATTTTTTTTAAATTTTATTATCTTAAACTCAGCCTTCACAGAGTAAAGGTGACTTTTCAATTCTATATGACATCAACTTAAAAGATTAATTCAATTTTCCGTGGAAATAGGACAAGAAAAAACATCTATAGCTAAAAGCATTCCTCTGGGCCATACCTTTTCCAAATAATAGAAAAGCAGCAATATAGTTAGTAGACAAGAGTCCACTGTTTGTTCTTTTGCTCATTCTTTTGTAAGAAAGCTCCAAAAAGATAAAGAAACAAAAATCAGGCAAAGAGAAAAAAAAAAAAAAAAAGAGGAAGGAAAATAAAAGAGCAGATGAGCTAAACTATCTATGGTTCCTCAAGAGCCCATGATGTTAGGGTGTATAATATATATAATGGGTCCCTATAAAAGAGAGAGGGAGAGTGTTCTTTTAAAATACAGTAGAACCTATGTGATCTGATAAGTGTGGCCATAAAAGGGAACTATTTTTAATACCTAAGAAGTTGTAATAGGGAGACACTAAAATGTCAGTCAAGTGATATTCCAGACTCTGAGGAAAACATGGATATGGCTGGCAAGCTCCAAATCATGACTGAATTGCAGTCAAGCCCAAGGTCAGAGCACTGACCTGGCCTCCAGAGTCCCAATCCAACTACTCTTCATCATGCCTTGAGTCTCTACATAGAGCTCTGAGGTAAGGGAAGAGTGGTAATTCTTAAAAGGGTTGTCCTGATTCAACAGCATGTTCCAAAATTCATGTCTGTCTGCAACTTCAGAACAGGACCTTATTTGGGAAAAGGGTCTCTTCAGATGTAATTAGTTACTAACTACATTGAGGTCATAGTATATTAATTAGACTGGGCCCTAAATCCAAATGATGTGTTCTTAAAAGGCCATGGAAAGGCAGAAACACACAAGGAAGAAGGCCATGTGATGAGTGTCACTGTGAATTGGCATGATATTTGAAATTACAGTGAAGCAGAGAGATTGGTGTAAGGTAGTTACATGATAAAGAATGCTAAGGATTGCTGGTAATCACCAGAAGCTGGGGCAGAGGAGTCAACAGACTCTGCCCTAGAACTCCTCACACCTTGATTTCAGACTTCTGGCCTCCAGAACTATGATGGAACACATGTACATTATTTTAAGAAACTTGGTTTATAGTAGTTTGTAATGACAGCCCTAAGAAACTATCATCTTTATTCATATCTTTTTTTTTTTTTAAATTAGTCCTATGCCCAGTGAAGGACTTGAACTCAGAACTCTGCCATCAAGAGTTGCATACTCTCTGGGTGCCAGGGGGGCTCAGTTGGTTGAGCGTCCGACTTCGGCTCAGGTTATGATCTCTCAGTTCGTGAGTTTGAGCCCCGCATCAGGCTCTGTGCTGACAGCTCAGAGCCTGGAGCCTGCTTCAGATTCTGTGTCTCCTTCTCTCTCTGCTCCTTCCCCACTCATGCTCTCTCTCTCTGTGTCTCTCAAAAATAAATAAATGTTAAAAAAAATTGTTTAAAAAGAGTTGCATGCTCTACCAACTGAGGCAGTCAGACATCTCTCTTTGTTCATATCTTTATTCACATTATTTTAAAAAGCCTTCACATGCTGTTTGTTCCCATCATTGACACACTTGGTCTCTTTTTCAGACTAGCTGACCTGGATATTAATGCTGGACATACCAATGCCTTTTTGTGTCCTTCTAAGTTTTCTTCATGAGTAGTGATGTGTTATTCTGTGAAAAAGTCTTGGATCTACATTGATATCACATGGCTTTTGTCGTCTTTAAAAAATGGACCATGTTTTTCCACTCAGTGATAGCTGCTGGTGATGAAAAAGAACAGGGAATCCACTTCACTGAAATCCAGTGAAAACTTGAGAGAATCCACTTAATTTGCATCCAATGAAGATTTAAGAGGAAGTTCCATTTAAAATATGTAGCATATTGGAAGTCAGCTTTACGCAAACAATGAAGAAAGCTTAGAAAACAATGCTGTTGACTTCCTGTACTCTAAAGTACTCTTTGACTCAGGAAGATAACTCAGGTCTTACCAAGGATGCAGCGTTTGGAAATAACTGCTGACAGAGACCTCTCAGCAGTACCCGAAGTGAACCAGCTTAAACTAAACCTTTCCCAGTCCTTTTTCCGGCACACATTTACCAGCCATTATGTACTGCTCACGTTGCTGGAACCCCAGAACAATATGCTTAAAGATACTGTTTTTATGCAGCTGGCAGAATATTTTCAGAAATCCAGCCACATTTAAGAGAAAGGAGTCCCACTGTGGTTGCTAACCCTACATCACTGCCCTTAGCAGACTGTGTGCTTAAGGAGATGAGAAACTTCCAGTGCCAGGTCACTAGGAGAGGGATCCTGGGTGTGTGGTCTGAAATAGTACTTGCAGTTCTGACTGTTTTCATTTCCTAGCACTGCTTGGAAATAAATGAGCTTGAGTTTTTTTTTTTTTTTTTTTTTTTTTTTTTTTAGTGAAGGGATGAGGCACTACTACTACTTTTGGGAATTGTGCCTTAACTTTAAGCTGCGCATTGAGCAGCTTCTATTTTTGGGCTCCTTTCTGATTTCCTGATATGTTTGCTGTAAATCAAATAAATCATTTTAGGCCTGTGTTCCTTCACAAGCAAAATGGGAAAGAATAACACATCAGTAAATTGGAAGAATGAGCTGAGTGTGTGTATCCACTGGATTTTTTATAAGCCTCTTGCAAAGAGATGACAAGAAAAAAAAAAAGACTTGGCCTTTTGAAAGAACATCTCGACTCCTTAAGTAGGTAGTGTTTCAGGAAGAGACAATAAAGCAAACTGAAATGGTCAGTGTTCAAGTATAAATATGGACTTGGGAAACTGAGATAGGAATCTGTGGTCCATTGAAAGCTCAGCTGTGCATTGCTTAGTCATAAAGGAAACATGGTAAGGAAATGCAGTATGACCCACAGTAGTTTAACACATACAATGCCAGGAGGATGGGGGTACAGGGAAATAAAACCATGAGAACTGAGTAGAAAGTAGTCTTTTAAGGAACAATATAAGAGGAGAACACACCTCAAAAAGTAATATGGAGCAGAGGAAAAGCTGTGAAATAAACCATGTACAATCAGACCAAGACGTCAGGATTGTTGAGTAGCAGGCAGTGTTTTTAAGGTGTAGTGATATAATCTTGTGCAATCTTTTAAGGTGCAAGAAAATAATCTTGAGGTTGGATGTGTGTTACAGGTTGGAAAGTGGAGACATGAGAAAAAAGGATTTCTTTATGGCAGACCTTTATTTAAATCCCAAGTGTGTGGCTTATGAACTTTGCAGTGTCAAGCAAGTTACTGCATTCTTCTGAGCCTTGTCTATAAAATGTGGATAGTAACTATCTTTTGAGACTGTTGTGAATGTTTTAGGTACTGCATGAATCTAGGTTCCAAGCAGAATACACTAAATAACAACTCTTAACCAGCCTAATGAGAGAAAAAAATAAAAAAGAAGAGATATCTAAGAGACAAAGGTGGCTACTTTTAACCTTCAACTCTCTCCTCCAAAGGACAAAATGATAGGGCAGTTCTCCATCTGATGGAAGGCACCTGGGTCACATAGACCTGTGGGAGTTCCTTGCTGGATTTAGTCATATCCTACAGTCATCTCTTGCGTAGTAGAGCTGCAATGTCCAATACAATAACCACCAGCCACATACGGTTACTAAACTGGAACTGACTACAATTAAAAACACATCCCTTTGGTTTCACTAGCTATGTTTCAAATAATCAATAGCCGCACATGGTTAGTGACTGTCATATTGGAAAGTATATCTGCATATGCACACATATACACATACATATGTGTATTTTCATCCTCGCAGAAAGTTACATTGTTTGCACATGCTTGACTACAGTGGATAATGTGGACAAAAGTGTAACTACAGGAGAAGTCAGGGTTGCGTGAAGAATGGAAGAGAGAAACTGGAATAAGAATATAAAGCTGCTTAGAGAAGGCTTACTCTTTCAAAAAAAAATGCCTAGAGTAGAGGCAGTAAAGAGGGGAAGTTAAGATTAGTAAGGTGGGCAAACCTTAAGCTGTGATATCTAAGGCCTGGGATGGAAGAATGTCGGCTGCATTTGAAACCCATTCTAGGAGTGGTACTTGGGGCTCTGATGTCAAACAGATAACCTATTCTATGGTGACTAATAAGGGTAACTGTTTATACAGAGTGAATCATGTGGTATCATTGAGAACTATGTAAAGTCAAACAGATGTTATCATAGCAAATAGACTTTCCTAAATGGATCATACAATTCAAGGAAAGATGGAAAGCAAAAGAACACTTAGATCAAGAATGATCTTTTTCTATGAATCTGAAGCACATAAATCAAAGTCCTGAGAGAACCAGATGGACAATTCCCTTAGTGAATCCACCACCAGGATTCTAACATGCTGTGAATAAATATATGAAAAGCTGGTTGGATGGGATAGAAAAGCTCTGAAGCCCAAAGATGAAACCATACACCAGCACTGCCACACCCAAAAGAAGTAGATGTGCAATGTCGTTGTGAGTGGTGCACTTGGGGTCTGAGACTAACAGTAACCAGGGGCATAGCTAACATGTGTAAGCAGTGACCAGGTGCCAGGCCCTGGGCTGGGACCTTAAATATGCCCTGTCACAGGGGATCCCACAACATCCAAGTGTGATTATACTCATTTTATAGATTAGGAAACTGAATTTAAAAAAAAGGCAAGATGTTTGTTGATTAGAATACAAATGACCAAATTAAGGTCCTTACCATTGTCTTTGTAATTGACTCCTGTTCTGGTGAGATCAAGATCAATAACGGACCAACAATAAAAGGAGAAAGGGAAAGGAAACTTAAAAAAATGTATTTTGTGTAAATATTTTTGAATAATTTTAAATTTTTAAAAATATTGTATATTTCTTCTGTCCTCTCTGCTTTACCCATTATGCAAAAAACTACAAATAAAAATAAGTAAATTGAAATGAAGAATAAAAGAGCATGTGCCCTTTTGAGGTTTGGGCAAAGTCCCTCTTAGTAGTGTCAAGCATCTTAAAGTCAGACAAGCTGGAGGGAGAGGCATGTGCCAGATGGTATTCCAAAGTCAAAGTGGTCCCTGAGGCCATTCCTTCCTACAGTGGTTTATTTGAAGACTTTATTCTTTTATGAATGAGGTCTTATGCCTTGACAGATGGTTTTTATTATTACAGGTTACTCTTTACCCTAAGCAAAACCTCACTCCCCGACTTATGTTTGGGCAAGCCATCATCTTCCATAGTTTACAGAACTGAACATTTACAAATGGATCCACATGCTCTGACTCATAGCTCTCTACTTATATAATCTACACATATAATCATACATGTTTACAAACAATATTTTAAAGGCACTCATAAAATGGAGATTGAGTCTTTACAAAGTATTATGTCTGGAAAATCATGGAAAGGGATGAAAAAAAATTAAGGATTTCATCCTAAATCCCCTCTATGGGGACTTATGTGGAATCATGAAAAGGCTGTGAGTCATAGAGCTGATAGAGGTCAGGGTCAAAGAACTAATATCTGTTGGAGATCAGAACCAATGTTGATCTGATGTGGACCCACTTCCTTATGCTCCTGAAATGTATGAAAAACAAACAATGAAATGGCCCCTGTAAATGAGAAGGCCTTGACAAAGAAAGACTTCTTCAAAGAAATTTTTTTAAAACCAATATAACTTAAGAAAAATATCCTATTTACATGTGCACCAAAAATAATCAAACACCTAGGAATAAACTTAACCAAAAAGATCAAAGTCCTATCTTTTGAAAATTAGAAAACACTGACAAAAGAAATTGAAGACAACACAAATGAAAAGACATTCCATGCTCACAGGTTAAAAGAACAAATCTTGTTAAAAAGTCCATACTACCCAAAACAATCTATAGATTTAACACAATCCCTATCAAAATAGCAGCGGAATTTTTCACAGAACTAGAACAAACAATCTAAAAATTTGTATGCAACTACAAAAGACCACAAATAGCCAAAACAATATTGACCAAGAAAAACAAAAGTGGTGGTATCACTATTCCAGACTTTGAGTTATATTACAAAGCTGTGGTAATCAAAACAGTATGGTACTGGCACCAAAAAAAGACATATAGATCAATAAAACACAGTAGAAAACCCAGAAACAAATTCACATTTATATGGTCACTTAATCTTCTGAACAGGAGAAATGAATATACAATGGGAAAAAGTCTCTTCAACAAATGGTGTTCAGAAAACTAGACAGCAACAGGCAAAAGAATGAAACTGGACCACTTTTTTTCACTATACACACAAAAAAAAATGGATTAAAGACCTAAGTTTGAGACCTGAAACCATAAAAATCCTAGAAGAGAGCATAGGCAGTAATTTCTTTGACATGAGTCATAGCAACATTTTTCTAGATATGGTTCCTAAGGCAAGGGAAACAAAAGCAAAAATAAATGATTGGGACTACACCAAAATAAAAAGCTAATGCACAACAAAGGAAATTAAGAGGCAAACTACTGAGTGGGAGAAGATATTTGCAAATGACATATCTGATAAAGGGTTAGTATCAAAAATATATAAAGAAATGATGTAACAACCCCCCCAAAAAAACCAAATGATCCAAATAAAAAATGGGCAGAAGACATGAGCAGAAATTTCTCCAAAGAACATATCCAGATGGCCAAGAGACACATGAAAAGAAGCTCAACATCACTGGTCATCAGGGAAATGCAAATCAAAACAACAATAAGATACAACACCTCACACTTGTCAGAATGGCTAAAATCAAAAACAAAAAAAAAAGGAGGATGTGGAGAAAAACAAACTCTTTGTCACTGTTGTTGAGGATGCAAACTGGTACAGCCACTCTGGAAAAGAGTATGGAGGGTTATCAAAAAGTTAAAATGAGAATTATTCCATGATCCAGTAATTACACCACTGGATCCTTACCCAAAATATACAAAAATACAAATTCAGAGGGATACATGCCCATGTTTATAGCAGCATTATTTACAATAGCCAAGATGCGGTAAAAGCCCAAGTATCCATTGATTGATGAATGAATAAAGATCTGGCATACATATTTATATATATGCATATATATATGAAATATTATTCAGCCTTAAAAAAAGAATGAAATCTTACCAGTTGGAACAACATGGATGAAATGAGTATAATGCTAATTGAAACAAGTCAGAGAAAGACGAATACCATAAGATTTCACTCATGTGGAATTTAAGAAAGAAATGAGAAAAAATGGAGAGAAACCAAGAAACAGACTTTTAGCTATAGAAAACAAACTATTGGTTATCAGAGGGGAGATGGGTAGGGGGATGGGTGAAATAGGTGAGGAGATTAAGAGTAAACTTGTCATGAGTCCAGGGAAGATGATGGCATAGGAGGACGCTGGGCTTACCTCCTCCTGCTGATTACTTGCATTTGACACACATCTGCCTAAATAACCCAGAAAACTGCCAGAAGCCTAGTACAACAGACTCTCCAGAACCAAGCATAGACAAGAGGCCCAGGGAAGAGGGTAGGAAGGGCAGAGAGGTGGTGCATGCTACAGGGACTGGCGGGACAGAGCCTGGGCAGTGGAGGGGCAGCCCGCAGGCAAGGCAGAGCCCCCGAAGTCAGGCTTGCAAAAGCAGAGGGACCAGACTCCATGAGTTCTGACAGCCAGTGGGAGTTAACATTTGGAATGTTAAAACAACAGCTCTGCTCTCAGAGAGCAGAGAGGGGAGGGCGAGAGGACGCAGGGAGGGAGAGTTGTTGAGCCCTGGAAGACAGAACTCAGCTTGGCCAGGGGAACAAAGGCACTGGGAAGCTCCATCTCCCTCTCCCATCCCCCAGCCCAAACTCCAAAGGGAATCAGTTCCCATCACCAAATATGCTTGCAACCATACAAATGCCCAAAGCTGTGCTTCTGTGGATCCATCACTCCAATGGTCTGCCTCCCTCCCAGTGCTGCAGGGCCCCTCCCACAGGGGACCACCCACTGCAAAGCAAGATAAGCCTTCCCCTCCTGCCCCTGTGCACCTTGCGGATCTGTATTCACCCTGCCTAATATGCCAGATCCCATCAAACACCGCCACAAGCCTGGCAGTGTGCAAGTAGCCCAGACAGAGGCCACACCACTCCACAGTGAGTCCTGCCACTGGGAGAGGGGAAGATAAGGTACACACTAGTCTGACATGGAAACAAATGAGAATGAAAAAACAACAATCCAAACGCTTTGGGAATGCAGCGAAGGCAGCCCTGAGAGGAAAATACATTGCAATCCAGGCCTATCTCAAGAAACAAGAAAAATCCCAAACACAAAATCTAACAGCACACCTAAAGGAAATAGAAGCAGAACAGCAAAGACACCCCAAACCCAGCATAGGAAGGGAAATAATAAAGGGCAGAGCAGAAATAAACAATATAGAATCTAAAAAAAAAAAATGTAGAGCAGATCAACGAAACCAAGAGTTGTTTTTTTGAAAAAATAAACAAAATTGATAAACCTCTAGCCAGGCTTCTCAAAAAGAAAAGGGATATGACCCAAATAGATAAAATCATGAATGAAAATGGAATTATTACAACCAATCCCTCAGAAATACAAGCAATTATCAAGGAATACTATGAAAATCATGTGCCAACAAACTGGACAACCTGGAAGAAATGGAAAAATTCCTAAGCATCCACACACTTCCAAAACTCAAACAGGAAGAAATATAAAACTTGAACAGACCCATAAACAGTGAATAAATTGAATCAGTTATCAAATCTCCCAACAAATAAGAGTCCAGGACCAGATGGCTTCCCCAGGGAATTCTACCAGACATTTAAAGCAGAGATAATACCTATCCTTCTCAAGCTGTTCCAAAAAATGGAAGGAAAACTTCCAGACTCATTCTATGAAGCCAGCATTACTTTGATTCCCAAACCAGACAGAGACCCAGTAAAAAAAGAGAACTACAGGCCAATATCCCTGATGAATATGGATGTAAAAATTCTCAATAAGATACTAGCAAATCACATTCAACAGCATATAAAAAGAATTATTCACCATGATCAAGTGGGATTCATTCCTGGGCTGCAGGGCTGGTTCAACATTCGCAAATCAATCAATGTGATACATCACATTAATAAAACAGAATATAAGAACCATAGGATCCTGTCAATCGATGCACAAAAAGCATTTGACAAAATTCAGGATCCTTTCTTAATAAAAACCTTCAAGAAAGTCGGGATAGAAGGAACATACTTAAACATCATAAAAGCTATTTATGATAAGCCCACAACTAATATCACCCTCAATGGGGAAAAACTGAGAGCTTTTTCCCTGAGATCAGGAACACGACAGGGATATCCACTCTCACTGCTGTTGTTTAACATAATGTTGGAAGTACTAGCATCAGCAATCAGACAACAAAAGGAAATCAAAGGCATCAAAATTGGCAAAGATGAAGTTAAGCTTTCAGTTTTTGCAAATGACATGATACTATACATGGAAAACCCAACAGACTCCACCAAAAGTCTGATAGAACTAATACATGAATTCAGCAAAGTTGCAGGATACAAAATCAATCTACAGAAATCAGTTGCATTCTTATACACTAATAATTAAGTAACAGAAAGACAAATAAAGAAACTGATTCCATTCACAACTCCACAAAGAAGCATAAAATACCTAGGAATAAACCTAACCAAAGATGTAAAAGATCTGTATGCTGAAAACACTAGAAAGCTTATGAAGGAAATTGAAGAAGATATAAAGAAATGGAAAAACATTCTGTGCTCATGGATTGGAAGAATAAATATTGTTAAAATGTCAATATTACCCAAAGCACATTCAATGCAATCCCAATCAAAATTGCACCAGCATTCTTCTCAAAGCTAGAACAAGTAACCCTAAAATTTGTGTGGAACCACAAAAGTCCCCGAATAGCCAAAGTAATATTGAAGAAGACCAAAGAGGGAGGCATCACAATCCCAGACTTTAGCCTCTACTACAAAGCTGTCATCATCAAGACAGCATGGTATTGGCACAAAAACAGACACATAGACCAATGGAATAGAATAGAAACCCCAGAACTAGACCCACAAAAGTATGGCCAACTAATCTTTGACAAAGCAGGAAAGAATATCCAATGGAAAAAAGACAGTCCCTTTAACAAATGGTGCTGGGAGAACTGGACAGCAATATGCAGAAGGATGAAACTAGACCACTTTCTTACACCATTCACAAAAATAAACTCAAAATGGATAAAGGACCTGAATGTGAGACAGGAAACTATCAAAACCCTAGAGGAGAAAGCAGGAAAAAAACGTCTCTGACCTCTGCCACAGCAAGTTCTTAATTGACACATCTCCAAAGAAAAGGGAATTAAAAGCAAAAATGAACTATTGGGACCTCATGAAGATAAAAAGCTTCTGCACTGCAAAGGAAACAATTAACAAAACTAAAAGGCAACCAACGGAATGGGAAAAGATATCTGCAAATGACATATCGGACAAAGGGCTAGTATCCAAAATCTATAAAGAACTCACCAAACTCCACACCCAAAAAACAAATAATCCAGTGAAGAAACGGGCAGAAAACATGAATAGACACTTCTCTAAAGAAGACATCCAGATGGCCAACAGGCACATGAAAAGATGCTCAATACTACCCAAAGCTATCTCAACATCACTCATCAGGGAAGTACAAATCAAAACCACACTGAGATATCACCTCATACCAGTCAGAGTGACCAAAATGAGCAAATCAGGAGACTATAGATGCTGGAGAGGATGTGGAGAAACGGGAACTCTCTTGCACCATTGGTGGGAATGCAAACTGGTGCAGCCCCTCTGGAAAACAGGGTGGAGATTCCTCAAAAAATTAAAAACAGATCTACCCTATGACCCAACAATAGCACTGCTAGGAATTTACCCAAGGGATACAGGCATGCTGATGCATAGGGACACTTGTACCCCAATGTTTATAGCAGCACTTTCAACAATAGCCAAATTATGGAAAGAGCCTAAATGTCCAGCAAGTGATGAATGGATAAAAAAAACTGTGGTTTATATACACAATGGAATACTACTTGTGAGTGAGAAAGAATGAAATATGGCCCTTTGTAGCAATGTGGATGGAAATGGAGAGTGTCATGCTAAGTGAAATAAGTCATACAGAGAAAGATACCATATGTTTTCACTCTTATGTGAATCCTGAGAAGCTTAACAGAAGACCATGGGAGAGGGGAAGGAAAAGAAAAGTTAGAGAGGGAGAGAGCCAAACCATAAGAGACTCAAAAACTGAGAATACACTGAGGGTTGATGGGGGGTGGGAAGGAGGGGAAAGTGGGTATGGGCATTGCAGAGGGCACCTATTGGGATGAGCACTGGGTGTTGTATGGAAACCAATTTGACAATAAATTTCATATTAAAAAAAAAAAGAATAAACTTGGCATGATGAGCACCGAGTCATGTATAGAATTGTTGAATCACTACACTGCACACCTGAAACTAAGTAACCCTATGTGTTAACTATACTGGAATTAAAATTTAAAAACTTAATTAAAAATGATTAAAAATAAGAAATAAATTTTAAAAAGAAAAAAATAAAATGCAAGTTAAATGTTGTAAAAAATGCTTTTTTTTTTTTTAACAGCTAAGGGACACAATAGTTTCACAGAATAGAAATAAGGAAAACCCTTCAGCAACATGTTTTAACTTCATCATATTTTTTCTCAAGATATGTCAATTTGCCAAGGCTGCCATAACAAAATACCACAAACTGGGTGAATTAAACAAAAACAGAAATTTATTTTCTTACAATTCTGGAGGCTAGAATTTCAAGACCAAGGCATCAGCAGATTTTTTTTTTTTGGGGGGGGTCTCTCTCATTGGCTTGCAAATGGCCATCTTCTGACTGGGTGTTATCATGGCCTTTTTCCTGTGCACATCCCTGGTGTCCCTCTATCTCTCTTCTCGTAAGAACATCAGTCATACTGAATTAGTGCCCATCCATCTGACTTCATTTAGCTATAATAACTTCTTTTTTAATTTTTTTTAATGTTTATTTATTTCTGAGACAGGGAGAGACAGAGCATGAGTGGGGGAGGGGCAGAGAGAGAGGGAGACACAGAATCAGAAGCAGGCTCCAGGCTCTGAGCTGTCAGCACAGAGCCTGACGTGGGGCTCGAACTCACAAACCGTGAGATCGTGACCTGAGCCGAAGTCGGCCGCTCAACTGACTGAGCCACCCAGGCGCCTCCATAATAACTTCTTTAAAGACCCTATCTCCAAACAAAGTCACATCCTGAGGAGTACTAGGTGTAAGCACTTTAACATATGATTCTGGTGGCACACAATTCAGCCCAAAATATTTGGATAGCTATGTTCTCACATGACTCAGCAGCTCCGTCTTCCTCTAATCCATCTTCTACTTATTAGTGAACAAAGTTCCTCTTAGTATATTAAGTTAAATTTGAGATACAGAAGAGATTAGACATCAATTAAAACAACAAGGTAACTAACTATGCCTGCATTTCATTGTATTTCAACAAGGTTTCCATCTGAGAATCTAACATTGGTATCCAAACTGGAATCAGTGGAACACCAGTCTGCCAACTGGATATGAGGCTGAGTTTATAGTGGCATGAGCTGATAAATCCAAAAACATATACAATGAAGGGCACTAAGCCATATATTTACTGACAAGGACTGCATTCTCCCAAATTCCCTACCAAAGAGAACTGCTAATGATAGGCATCCCTAGAAGAGGTGTTAGGATCTCATGTGACCAGTGGGACTGGGAAAGTTGAACTAATTGAGTTGGGTCATTATTATGGGCTCTATTAAGTCCAAGAGTGCAATGAAAGGGAACACAATGTGGCTAAAGCAATGAGGATTTGTGTAGATGAGAATCTCAACAATGAGATTTTTATGACACTGTGGATGGCCTCATTGACTACTAGGAAGGCACAACCAGAATGCTCCAGGTGGTCATCGTACTGGCAATAATGATGAACTTAGATATGCTTGACTACAGCGTGGAAACCTGATCGTTCTTGCTCCAACACTGGAGCCAAACTCCATCTTTGACTTCTTGACAAATTCCGTGTACATTCCATTGGCATGGATCTAACACCAGAGCTGGTGCCTCCCCCAAAGCTGTGGCAAACAGAGAAGCCTAAAGATCTGTGCAGTAGTCAACATGGTTTTGAATCTGTTCTGGAATCAGGCCAGTGTTTTCCTCTTCAGTGGTACATTGCACATGCTCACAGAAAACTTCAATATCTTCCCACTAGTTGTGAACTGGCCAGAGTGAAAGAGCTGTTGGTGGATGTCAGGGTGAATATCATCACGTGTGCATGGTTCCAGATCTACAAACACTGATGCAAGCAGCAGACTTGTGAAAACGTTGTCCAACATGTGGTCCTCTTCTACAGCATCTTGTTCCTGAGTACTTGGACTTCAGGCTGGATACTTTATTTCAGGCAGCAGAGTTCTCAGCAAGGATTGTCACAGTAATAGCTAGGCCAGCCTGGATAGAGAACTATTCACATATGGTGAATATTTGGAGAGATCATTTTGTTTAGAGGAGGTAAAGTAACTTGCCTCACAAAGATCTTACCAACACAGCATTAAGAGGTCTTAAGAAGAAATTAAGAAAAAGTTGACATTTTATGTCTAGTTTTCAGATCCTTTGGGAGAATTATGAATTTATTAGACCTGAGTTAATACTGCCACCCATGGATTTTGGCTTTAGGAAATTCTTGATATAACAATTATTCATTATCTCATCCATTTTCATATGGATTTCCTGACTCAGAAAATTAGGAGTTGCCCTCCCCCCAACACAGACACACAGCTCTTCCCCTCCAAACACACACTGTCCTCTCTCCTCCCCACATACATTCCACCCAATTTTTTCTCCAAAGTAACATTTCCCCCAACACTTTCAACTTCAATAGCTACAGTAGCACCATCCAAAATTATATAAAATAACTTTCTAACCAGAAAGCTGAAGATAATTTAAAAAATCATAACAGACCCAAATATTTCTATTCTGAAGAGCTTTGTATATCTCATAATAATTACTGATTTATTATCTGTTTCCATTTACTTAAAAAAGAGTACCATAAATACGAATCTAAGGGAGATCCAGCTATACTGGTAGTACTAGGATAGTGATCTGTTTATAAGAAATGGATGGAACCAGAAAGTCTTTGGATCTAATATTTAAGAGTGACAAGACATCTCCAGAGTTTTTCTCTTGTACCTTCAGATATAAGGAGGGAAGGAAAGTGAAAGCAATGAAGCCATATAGGAAATGAAAACTATGATTGGGTGTTCATGCAAAGTCCTTTAAATGGGTGATGATTAAAATCTGGGGCTGCATTGTAGTGAGGAATGGCAGTAAAGCTTGGGCAACTTATGATTCAGTGATCCTTCAATCTGAGCATGCATCACCATGGATGTGAGGGCATGGTCTCCAATGAAATCCTGGGTCTTTATCATAGCTCAGTTAGCACTGAAAGCAGTTTATTCCTAGGCTTTCCCACTTTTGACTAGAGAATTTAACAACAGCAGATGTTTACTATTAAATCACTATAGACCAGACACTAAGTTATACTTCACAAGCACAATCTCATTTAATCATCACAACAACCCTGTGAGGTGGATAACATGGTTGTCCACATTTAACAAACCAGAAGACTGAGGTTCAGAGAGGCGAAGTAATTTGCCCAAGTTCACACAGCTGGTGGAAAAGGTAAGACTTGAATACAGGCCCACTGTGTGATCCTGTAATACCTGAAAATAATTATTTTGTTGCAGGGATTAAAAGTAAGGACACATGGACAATTCCTATTAGACTTGTAAATTCAGTATCTTCTTGCTGTGGCAATCCTTACATTTTCATATACATTCACATCAGTGACTCCAACAGTGTCTCCTTAATTCAGCTGTTGCTGCAATAGGTTGCATTTAGAACCTTCTAGATGAAGCCTGCTTCTTTTCAAACTGTTGACTTAAATTGAAATGGGTGTGTCCAGAATATGTTCTAAAAATTAACCTTGTTGTGTTATTCCTACTGATGTTCCCACTTTCTGGTATTTCATTTGGAGATTTAACAGGATGAGAACAGTGTTCTTAGGACTAGAAAATATTTCTCATAGAAATTCCTTCTGTTGGAGGCTCTTTCTGTAAAAGTAGGAGCAAGGCAAGGCTATGTTCTGTCTCTTAGACATCTGTACCATCCTTCTGGGGCAGAAAAATGAATTGGAAGATTGCTGCCACATTTTGTCTTTAGAAAGGATGAGAAAATGGAGTATCTTGAGATAACAATGGAAACACCATGAGGACAGAAACACTTTGGTCCTCCAACCACAGGGCCCAGCACAGAGGACACACTGCTCAGGGCTGCATGCTTACTATGACAGGCCCTGCCCTAGATGCTGAGTGCTCTACATGGTCCTTGCCCTCAAGGGGCTCACTGAATGATGAGAAAACAGATGAATCAATAGGGAGTTCTGCAGAGGGGCCATTGCACAAGGGATTCATTATGTTAATACTCAGGAGAAGCATCTGATTCAGGGAAGGCCTCTCAGAAGGTTCCATCTACGCTGAGACGTAGAGGAATGTAAGTTATCAAGAAATTGGAGTAAAGAGCCCTCAAAGCTAGCACTTTCCAAAACTGCATATACCTGGGGAGCTTCAAAAAAAATAAAAATAAAAAAGCAACTGGTACCTGAGGTCCATGTATAGAGATTCTGATGTAATGAGTCTGAGTACAGGGGATTTTAAATTTCCCCAAAAGACTTTAATATGAAGCCAAAGCTGAGAATCTGGACTGGTAGCCAAGAATACTGGCTGGGTTTTGAAGTCACTGGATGGGGGCACCTGGGTGGCTCCGTAGGTTAAGCATCTGAGTTGGCTCAGGTCATGATCACATGGTTCATGGGTTTGAGCCGCACGTTTCGCCCTGTGCTGACATCTCAGATCCTGGAATGTGCTTCAGATTCTGTGTCTCCCTCCCTCTCTGCCCCTCCCCAATTGTGTTTGCTCTCTCTCTCTCAAAAATAATAAACATTAAAAAAAAAAATAAAAGTAAGGTTGCCTGGAAATCTTTCACTTGGGAAAGCCCAGAGATCTCCAAGCAGTCTTGTCTAGTACGTGGTATCTGAGAAGACTTTCCACAATTCAGAATCACTGTTACATGTTAGCGGCACCTGCAAGGGCCCAAAACAGAAACCAGAGGCAGTTCTGTGGTTAGGGTATAAAAGGAAGTACATGGGCCTAGATTAAAAGGAAACTTGTTATCCAAGTTTTTTTTGTTTACCTTCATGTGAAGGACAATGGGTAGTGAGTGAGTGGTTTAAGAAGAGGAAGTGATATTTTAAAATTTGCTCTCAAAAGATTAGATGCAAGATGGAAGACAGCACATTCAGTTGGAAGTGATCCTTGGGCAGAATGATGCAGGACTTGGAATGTTGGATGGAGGACACAGATATTTTTGATTCAAATCCCTTTGCTTTCAGAGGAAGATGGAAAATCAACTTTTTTTTTTCCTGTTCTTACTCAAGTGCTCTACAGAAAAAAAAATGTATCATTAGTCAGACTCTATACAATGCCTACTGGGGCAAGGGGGTAAAGGGTAAGGAAGAAAGTGGAAGTTTCCTGAAGAGGGGGATCCCACAGCTCACCAGCAGATTCCAGCAACCTCTTTTCAGAGAGTAAAGTATCAGGCTCCTTTTTTTAAAAGGACAAAGCAGGGCAAAGACTGAGAGGGTTTGAGAATGAAATTCAAGAACTATACTAATCATTCTACTGGTGTGCACTCAGCTCTAATGAATATCCTACTCTCCCCACCACCCTCCTGCCCCCCTTCAACATTTACTCTTACCCACTTGGCTCCTGGCATTTTCCCTTGGGTTGTTTAGGAAAGGATGAGGCCATGGGAAGAGGAGCCTCATGCACTCTGTCTTTCCTGGGTGACTGGCCCTGCTGGGAAAATGGCCCCAAGCCTTTCATGATTCAGAAGTCTGAGAAAGGACTAGGCGGCCACTCATGGGGAAATGAGGACTTGTCACCACTCAGCAAACATGTCATAAGAACAAAGCGTGAGGTATACCTGTTCACTTCCTGCACACATCCTTCATGTGGCTGCTACCCCCAGGGGAGCCCGCTGAAATCAGCATCAATCAACACAAGGTGCATTGTGAGTCCTCTCTCCCTCGGCAAGTTACAAGTGAAGAATGTCACTGCAACTTGACACTGAAGGTGACAGATGCTGCTGAAATACACCTCTGGGCTCTTTTAAGCTCTCTTCTCCTGACAGTAATATTAGGTAATTAAATATTAAACTATTTCAATAATTTTCTTCTTAAAATTGGGGTTTTTTTTATTAGTGCAAAGATGCTCCTGCTGATAAAAGAATTCATGGTGGCCAGAAGGTTTAAGATTCACTGTGGTTTAAGGGAGGCCAGGAGAACCAAGGAGGATCCTCAGGGCCAGGCAATTAGAAATCTAATCTACACTTTCCACCTGGTGTGGGATCTACTAGCTCTTTGCACTGAACTGTCAGTGTGGCTTTTAGTTCTTTACACTTGCCTGAAACTCCTTTTACTAGGTCAAAGGAGTGGCTTGCTTTTTTCTTTTCTTTATTAAAAAGAATCAGTACGACTTATTGATCTTCTGTTTGTCATGAGCTTTGAAAACATTGCATCATTTAATCTTTTCAACATTTCTGCACTGAGGTAGTATTTCCAGTCTTTTATGGGAGAGTGAGGCTTGTAGAGGTTGAGTGACATCCTCAATGGAGTGTACCCAAATAGGGCCAAATTGGGGTCGTGAACACACGCCCACCTGATCTGTTATCTACTCTCCTGTCTATACCTCAGTATCTCTCTTCCCCAGGGAACCATGTCCCTGGAGCCCAAGCACAGAATATAATTCAAGTAATGTTGTACTGTTCAGAGAATCAACCCCTTCTCCAGGACTCAGCTTTATCTGAAATAGTTTGCCCATTGATTCATCCTTTCATTGATTTATTGACTATTTAGTGACCAACTATTTTGATACAAGCACTGGGAGACAGTGATTAATGCATTAGGGTCCCTGTTCTCATAGGGTTTGGTTGTGTCATGGGGTAAAACAGACACTAAGAAGTAAAGGAATAAATATTTGAGATACATTTAGAGGGCTGAGTGCTATGAAGACAACAGAGGAAGGCAAACTGGTAGAAAGTAATTTAGATCAAGGAGGTAAACCAGGTGGTCAGAGAAGTCTTTTCTTGATGAGTCATGTTTGAGGTGGAAAGGGAATAGTGGGAAGAAGCCAATGATGCAAAGACCTGCAAAAAAAGAGATCCCATTTAAGAGGAACAGTGAGCCCAGAGGCAGGGAGGCTGGACTGAGCCTGAAGTTGTGTGGCTTCTGCTCTCTCCCCTCCACGAGACATGTACTTCATGTTTAATAAAGGTGGTCATGGTGTTACTTTAAATTATCTAAGTATTCATAATTCTAAAATAATTCTTATTTCCAGTAAGATTATCATGCTCACAATGATGACACATGACGGAATTACATTCTAGAAAGTAGAAAATCTGTAGCCACTATTTTCAGGAATTTCTACCTTACCATCCCTACATTTTCTCCCTTTATATATATTATCTCATCAATCCTCATTTAACGGCTGTGCCCAATATTATCCCTGTTTTATATGATGATTATATGTTTCCTATGATGAAATAAGGCTTAGGGAGGTTGGATCAGCCTGCTTGGGCTGTTGTAACAAATTACCACAAACTGGGTGATCTCAACAACAGAATTTAATTTTCTCAGGTTCTGGAGTTTCCCCATTATAGTAGAGTGTCTCAGTTGCCAAGAGATGAGAACTATTTCTATGTACCTCAGGAAGTCCTAGTTATGAAAAGTGGAAATCAACAGAGAATTATCCACTGACACTTTTCCCACACAGCCCTGTGCACCCTCCTGTAAACAAAGCTATGGCTAGACACTGCCGGCCCACCAGGGTATGCCTGGTCATGCCTGGTCAGTTCTCAGATGGAATGCGTTATGCTCTGCAAGTCTATCAACAAAAAAATAAATAATTCCTCTGAGTGTTTAACGAATGAAGGGCGATGACCTACTTACCTTCTTGTATATTTTGCTGTGGAAAATGAGTTTAATCACTTTATAAAGTAGGAGGCTTTGATTGGGGATTACAATTAGGTACAAGTTGGAGGAAAAATTATACAGGTAAAGCCACATGTTAGGACAATGGCTGCAGGTCTACTCGGTGACTGCACTTATTTGCATAGAACTGTTCAATCTCAAAAGCGCTGTCATGGCTATTATCTCACATGCACCGCGACAAGCTTTGGTCTGAGGCAAGATGAGTGCTGTGTGTTATTGATATTCCTGCTTCCTGTTCCAGGAAGTGGAGGCTCAGCTGGAGAGTGACTTCCAGGTGGGACAGCTAGGAGGTGCTGAAGCTGAGACAGAGCCCTTGGCTTCTGCCTCCCCCTCTTCCACACAGGGATTCCCAGTGTCTTCTCCTTGGATACCCACGTGTTCTCTGCTTTGCAGAGACACATCTCTATGCTAACACTCATGCTGAGCAGCTCTGAGAAGTGATTTACACAGAAACAGATCTCTACCTTCTGCAGGGCTCATGTCTTCTGCTTCAGGTCTCATTCCAAAAATCAGCTTCTTAGAGAATACTTTGTGACCTTCCTCTCAAGAGTAGTCTCCCACTCCTTCACCGGGTTATGTTTTATCCCATGGTCCTGTTTATTTCCTTTATGGTACTTATTATTATTACATTTGTATAATTTCCTTGTGTATTTTGTTTTTCATTTGCTTCTTCTCTTCTGAGACAAGGCAGGCTTCGTCAGGAGAGGGAGTTTGGGCTTCTGTACAGCAAAGGAAACAATCAACAAAACTAAAAGGCAACCAACGGAATGGGAAGAGATATCTGCAAATGACATATTGGACAAAGGACTAGTATCCAAAATCTATAAAGAGCTCACCAAACTACACACCCAAAAAACAAACAATCCAGTGAACAAATGGGCAGAAAACATGAATAGAGACTTCTCTAAAGAAGACATCCAGATGGCCAACAGGCACATGAAAAGATGCTCAGCGTCGCTCCTCATCAGGGAAATTCAAATCAAAACCACACTCAGATATCACCTCACGCCAGTCAGAGTGGCCAAAATGAAGAAATCAGGAGACTATAGATGCTGGCGAGGATGTGGAGAAACGGGAACCCTCTTGCACTGTTGGTGGGAATGCAAACTGGTGCAGCCACTCTGGAAAACAGTGTGGAGGTTCCTCAAAAAATTAAAAATAGATCTACCCTATGACCTAGCAGTAGCACTGCTAGGAATTTACGCAAGGGATACAGGAGTACTGATGCATAGGGACACTTGTATCCCAATGTTTATAGCAGCACTCTCAACAATAGCCAAATTATGGAAAGAGCCTAACTGTCCATCAACTGATGAATGGATAAAGAAATTGTGGTTTATATACACAATGAAGTACTACATGGCAATGAGAAAGAATGAAATATGGCCCTTTGTAGCAACGTGGATGGAACTGGAGAGTGTGATGCTAAGTGAAATAAGCCATACAGAGAAAGACAGATACCATATGGTTTCACTCTTATGTGGATCCTGAGAAACTTAACAGAAACCCATGAGGGAGGGGGAGGGGAAAAAAAAGGAGGTTAGAGTGGGAGAGAACCAAAGCATAAGAGACTCTTAAAAACTGAGAACTGAGGGTTGATGGGGGGTGGGAGGGAGGGAAGGGTGGGTGATGGGCATTGAAGAGGGCATCTTTTGGGATGAGCACTGGGTGTTGTATAGAAACCAATTTGACAATAAATTTCATATATTAAAAAAAAAAAAAAAAAAAGGAGAGGGAGTTTGGTAATCTTGATCACTGTGCTGCCCTAAGCACAGTCTGGTACGTAGTAGATATTCAGTAATGACACTGGCTAGGGAAATAGGAGAAGCACTGCTATGTAAAGTTATCCTAAGGCCTAAGGCTAACAAAGAGGGCATGAGGAAATTCACACCCTGGTTGAATGACTTACTCATTATGTGATCTTGAGAAACTTATTTTAACCTCTGTTAAGAGTTAAACTGTGGTCCCTCCACCACCCCCACCTAAATTCAAATTTGAATGTTGAAGCCCAAATTTCCAGTACCTCAGAATGGGACTATACTTGGAGAGATGGTCTTTAAAATAGTAAAAGCAAAAATGAGGTCATTAGGGCAGACCCTACTCCAGTAAGGAGAGGAAATTTGGACATAAGCACATACAGAGGGGAGGCAATGTGAAGACCCAGGGACAAGATGACCATCTACAAGCCAAGGAGAGAGTCCCCAGAAGAAACTGGTCCTGCTGACACCTTGATCTCAGACTTAAGCTTCCAGAGCTTGAGACACTGAGAAACTCTTGTTTAAGTCACCAGTCTGTGGCACTTTGTTATGGCAGCCTGAGCCAACTGATACAACCTTTCTAAGTCTTAGTTCTTCCTCTCTACAACAGGATAATAATGGGCATTACTATCAAATGAGGATCAATGAGATGATATATGTAAGGGGACATAAGAGTGACAGTAACATAGCAATTACTTAAAAATACTAATCAAAAATTTTCTACTTTGTTCATAGATTGTAACTTGGAATGTCATAGGTATCACTAACATAGTTTTAGCAGAGTTCAAATAAGATATGGTTTAGAATTACGCAGACCTATTTGGTTTTGAACTTTTATTAAGGATTCAGTAAGTGTTTGCTGCATGAATAATTGAATTCGTAGACATTATAGATATACTTATCTCTATTCTTTTGGTAGAGAATTCCCTTCAACTCACAGCTCTGTTTAACACATAGGAGCACCCATCTAATGCAGAGGGAAAATTCCCATCATAATGAACACAGCAGTTCCACCTTATTGCTTTATATATACATTTAGTGTGAGCCAAAACATACATCTATGAGAAGAAAATAATTTCTAATTCCTTTCCAGAACAATATTATACCATGAATTAAGAATTGATTTCTCTAGGGCACCTGGGTGGCTCATTTGGTTGAGCATCTGACTTCAGCCCAGGTCATGATCTCACTGCCCATGGGTTAGAGCCCTAGGTGGTCAGGCTCTGCACTGGCAGCATGGAGCCTGATTCAGATTCTCTTTCTCTCTCTCTCTCTCTCAAAAATAAATAAGCATTAAATACACACACACAACACACACATATTTTTATGTACATTATATATATAAACATATATATAAGAATTGCTTTGTCTAAATACTACTTTTTTCTCCCAGGAGAAAACCCAAACCCTTAGATGTTTCAAGGACAGCTCTTTACAAACAGAATAATAAAGCAGCAGAGTGCTTCCCAGCCCCCTCCTTCCTGGAAGAGGTTCCTGTTTCCCAGAGGTTTGCTCTAAAGCCAGGACCATCACCTCCAGGCACACTCTGCATTTCCTGTTGGTAATGTCCATTAGAGTATGTGGTAACGTGGATGATAGAAATAACACACACACACAGACACACTCACACACATGCACTCAAATACTTATGTGTCAGAGGAAGGAAACTTGGGCGTTGGAAGGGCCCCTTAATTTAGGGTAGACACACATTGTTTTGATTAGCTTATCTGTATCATCTTTTGAGATTGTTTCCATAGGGCAGTTTCTGCCTTAGGGAATATCCACACCTGGGTTTATTCCACTGCCTTCTGAACCCACCTCTGGAATTAAAAGCTCTTTTCTATCTAGTTCCCTGTTCACCCAAGTGAACCAGAGTTTTCCAGATCTCACATTAATGAGTAATGAGAAGCAACTGAAAGAGAGGTTGATCAGCTACAATCCCAGAGAATCCTCTGGAACCTAGCACACTCACCCTCCACACTCTGCTTTTTCTTCTCTAAGGAGAGGAAGAAATGGCTAGAAGAGAGGAAGTGCTTTTTTTTTTTTTTTAATTTAGCAGTTGACAGCATGCAGGTTTACACAGCATCACCAACCAAAGTGTTATTTCCTTTTAGTAAATGCTAAAGTCAGATTTAAATATATTGAAGGAATACAGGAACCATTCGGTTATTATTTTTTTTATATTCCCTTTTCATTTATGGCAGGTTTCACATACCCTCCTGCAAAGACAAGAGCAAGACATGATAAATTCTGACAGAGTAATAAAAAGCTTAGTTATTTTGTTCGGTTTGTTGTGTTAACCTCAGACTGTTAAAGACACATGTATTCATTTCCTTTGTTTGTATTTTATTGGAACACTAATTACTGTTATTACTATTATTGCCACTCTTTATAATAATATCTTACCTTTAAATGCAGTCTTTTATCCTGAAATAGCCAAAGCTGTTTACAACCCATTCAACAAATTAGACATGAGTCTCACTTCACTCTCCCCTAAAATGTACCCCCTTCCTGGAGTGAAATCCAACACCTGTATAACTACATGCCTAGCCTAGCCTGGGAAGTCATTAAGGACAGAAATGGCTGGATCATGATAGTCAAGCCACCCAGCCACTAGCCACAGTATTAACAGGCACTAAAAAAGGACAACAGGGGCTCCTGGGTGGCTCAGTCGGTTAAGCATCCGACTTTGGCTCAGGTCATGGTCTCGCAGTTTGTGAGCTCGAGTCCCGCTTCGGGCTCTGTGCTAACAGCTCAGAGCCTGGAGCATGCTTGGGATTCTGTGTCTCCCACGCTCTCTGCCCCTCCCCCACTCACACTCTGTCTCTCTCTCTCCTTCAAAAATAAACAAACATAAAAAAAAAAAAAAAAAGGACAACAAAGGTCTTTTATGAAATATGGCCCCTGATCAAAAACCTAAATAAGTAGACAAATAATTTATCTTCTCTTCTGGACCCAAGCCTATACCAGGTAGAGGTACAAGTGGAAAAAAAAAAAAAGTTATTTTTGCTACTGTAAAGGGGAAAAAAATCTTGTCATTTTATGAGAAAGTGTCTTTACATTAGAGAGTTAATATGATTGAAGCATTTAACCTTTGAGATGCATTTGAACTGAAACTGTTTTTTCTTGTTCACACTTTACTATTCACCTTCTACAACAAGAATATTGAGACCTGTTTGAGTCTTATCTTGTTTTTTGTTTTTTGTTCGTTTGGTTGGTTTTTTGTCCCCCAGAGAGTTTATTTGACCACCATTAATCTTTTTTGACTGTCCAATTCAACCACATTGCCTTTTTCTGCAAGACCACACACAGAGAGCCCCTTGGACTTTGAAGAATTTTAGTGGAAGGCACATAAACAAATTATCTCTTTCTCCAACATTTTTGTGCTCCTCTGATTTGGAGAAAAGTGGGTTTGTCACAAAAGTATTTTTGAGATTCTGGGGGCAGGGACAGAAGTAGTAAACCACCCGTTTGTCCATTGTCCTCACCCATATCTGCCAACAATCCATCTCTGACCATCGAAAATTCTCCTTCTCAGCAAGGCCCCAGCAGCCCTTGCCCAGCCCCACCCTGCCATCTCACCTGAAGAGTATTAAATCTTAGGCTCTAAAGGAACCTGAACTGTTCTTCCACACCTAACCTTCTTCTACTGCTCAAACCTTTGTGGTCATGGAACAACTTTTCTGGAGAAGAAGACCTCAGGTAAAATTCAGTTTCTTTATCAAGTCTGGGGCAAATTTCCCTGGACTGCATTGATAGTGTAGCTTACTTAGAATACCTTGGATCATGGGCCTGAACTTGAGAAAGCAAAGCAAACATCACTCCTTTGAAATCTGATTTATCCTCCTAGTCATCTTTGATAAATACTCTCAATGAAGACTTAAACTCATTTAGCTATGCTATTAAATTGTTATAAAACTAGAAAAATATTGGCAACAAAATTTGTATTTTTAGACTTTTATTTTTGTTTTTGAGTTGGGGGAAGATTATAAGGGAAAGCAGATTTATAGCTGATGAATGTGCTTTCCTCTTATCTATTCCAGGGAATTTGCAAAGTCCCAGGTAGCCTTTTGTTTTGTTTTGTTTTACATGCCAGTTAAAAATCAAGTGTCATAAAGGCAAGGTTACCATATAATATCATCCACCAAAATTCAAATTCATTTTTATGTCATTTAATCATGACATAATCCTTTGTAATATGCAAAATAGTTTAAAGGATTATGTCTACAAAGAAGTCTATAGAAATCACTGCAAATTTTGGGAGTAATGATATTAGTGCACTTAACCATGACTGCAACTCACCTGATTATAGATTGCCAAATTTTAGGGTTATCTGAATGTAGGGCTAGTGTACCAGAAAATTTCTACTTATGAGTTGAACCTGATGATGTGCAAAGACTTGTGTTTGCATTGGTTATTCTATTTTGCCTGAGAGGAGGAAGGCAATATTAACAAATAATTTGCTTATTCTAAAGTTCTTCAAATCCCTTCACGTTACTCAGCCCATGGATTGGCATCACTGGATTTTCCATATTCAGAACTTTGGCAGACTAGAAAGCAATTTGACTCATCACCTCTTTGTCCTTGACCTCAGGGTACCTCTATGATTTAAGCTGAGTGACCCTAGGACCTTTCCTTGATGGTAATACTCCAGGATTTCTGTTTCTACCAGATGGTAGACTATGTGGAGTTGCTGGCTAATGAGATTAAAATATTCATGAATGCTTTTTATCATACAACTGCCTGGCCTTGCAACCAGAATGGCATCATCGTGTCCATTTGCACCAGAGGAAGTGTGTGTAAGCAGAAGCCAAGTGGACCGCATTTTGTTGACACAGTACCACAGGCATGCTGTGATTCATTTGGCTATTCACCTGGCTCCTCGCTTTGTTAGGCCCATGAAGTCAGATGTTAAGGATTTTCCCCAAGGTAAGTTTGCTCTGACAGAAATATGGAATCCAGAACATCAATTTAGAAACCTAATGTAGCCATAATACTACAGAAAGCTGAGAAAGCTCTCGGGAACAAAGTGGTGGTATTTTAAACTTTCTCCGAATATTATGTACTCTCCTCTCATTTTTAAATTAGAAATAAACATATGTCATCAAAAATTAACAAAGAAAATGAACTTCAATAGAACAAATTTGGTTTGCAGAAAATTGTTTTTCTATTTTAAATAGGGGGCAAAATGAAGCCTTCCCTTGCATGTAGTAGTCCGTGCTGAAAGATGAGGGAGGTTTTCAAAAATTATTTCAGAAAACATGGGTAGAGTCCCTACCCTGGGAGTCTTTATATGTGATTCATAGATAAAGCAAGAAATGCTAGGGAAGCTGGGAACCACAGTGAACACCAAATCAACCTGTGTAGCTAGAGATACAATTCTATCAAGCAGAATGCTGAGCTCTGAGGAAAGCAAGTAATTTTCTGCTAGGAATCAAATGCTTAACTAAGTACCTGGTGTTGCAATGGGGAAGGAAGGCAAGAGTACTGGAGCATGTATACTAGAAAGAAAAAGGCAAGGTCAGAGAGTTAAGCAGGTGTGGGGGGGTGGGGGCGGTTCAAAGTCAGAATCTAGAAGAAGGATCACTCTAAGAGTAAACAAGTTGGCTTCCCGGATGGCTTCTCAGATTAGAAGTATCATCTTGCTTTAACTATGGGAAGAAGAATGAGCCAGAGGGCATAATAGTGCCTAAGAATCATGAGGTGAAAGAAGTCAAAATGGATGCTCGAGAAATCCGGAAACCATTCCTGGGCTACCTTATCTGTGTCTCCACATGAACTAAAGTTCTGAACTTAGATAAAGAGTTAGATTAAGTGGTAAAATAGCTTATGGAGCCTTTGATGGAAACATACTTGGGGTAGAAGTGTGAAGAATATTGTCTACTCAATGAATACTATTATGAGATTCCTTTGAAAGCTATTTTAAAAAATCAAAGACCCAGTGTACTCAGACAATGATAATAAACAAAGGTATGTTCAAGTGTGTTTTCTCATTACTTCACACATCTTTCAAAGTTATGCTCTCTAAAGGTCTTTTTTCATGGCACAGAGAATTTGCTACAATTTGCTGAGAGCATTTGCCAATATTTCAGTATCAGAGCCTCTGAAACCTCATTGATACTTTTTTTTATTTTTCAGTTTGTTAAAGGTAATTGTGTGTGACAGAGTGAAACAGAGGAAGACAGAGTGGATATAATGGAAAGGGAAGAACAGAGGAAAGGACAGAACATGTTCCAGTGGGCTCGAGAAACCACACCTAAGAGCCATCTGTCCCACCTCAGCAACATCATGATTGGCCCTGAGGATTTCCTTTTTTTCTTTTTTGTTCTGAGATCCTGTTTTAAGATAAAGGACAGCCAACATCCAAGGAAAATGAAACATTAAATAAGTGAAAACTTTACATTTTATTTTATTTTAAATGTTTATTTTGAGAGAGAGAGTATGTGAGCAGGGGAGGGATAGAGAGAAAGAGAATCCTGAGCAGGCTCTGTGCTGTCAGCTCAGAGCCCAACACAAGGCCAGAACTCAGGAACCCATGAGATCATTACCTGAGCAGAAATCAAGAGTTGAAGAGTCAAATGCTTAACCAACTGAACCACCTAGGAGAACCCCCATTTTAAAAAAAAAATGTTTTAATGTTTATTTATTTTTGAGAGAGAGAAACAGACAGAGTGTGAGTGAGGGAGGGGCAGAAAGAGGGAGAAATAGAACTTGAAGTAGGCTCCAGGCTCTGAGCTATCAGCACAGAGCCCGAGGAGGGGCTTGAACTCACAAACCGTGAGATCATAACCTGAGTCGATGTCAGACGCTTAACCTACTAAGCCACCCAGGTGCCCCAATTCCCCCCTGCTTTTTAATATAAAGTTTATTTATTTGTTGTGTGTGAGAGAGAGTGTGTGTGTATGTGTGTACATGACTGGAGGAGGGGCAGAGAGAAAGGGAGAGAGAGAGAGAATCCCAAGTAGTCTCTGCCCTGTCAGCACAGAGCCCAATGCAGGGCTTGATCTCAGGACCCTGAAAGCAGACCTGAGCTGATATCAGGAGTCAGATGCTTAACTGACTGAGTCACACAGGCATCCCGAGAATCTTAAATTTTAAATTTGGTATGTATATATTCCTTATTCTTCATAGAGGCACATTATTTGAACTTATTAATATTTTAGTTGTCTCCCATATTTAAAAGGCATAAAATGTGCAAAGATGACTATTTATAAGAATCTCCATTTCTCATGTAGTCAAAGGCCTCCATATAGGTATTGAAATCAGTTATTATGTAAATTATGTGTCACATGTAAACCAACTGGTGCCTCAGTTCCATGACTCATTCTTTCATGATTAGAATTTATAAAGGTGGTTTTGCACAATTTAATGTGCTTGTGACTTTTACATTATATTGCTGACTATAAATGAGTGGTTTCCAAGAAAGATAGGGAGCCACATCAACTAGAAAAATCTCCTCAGTTGGTTTTAATGCACTAGCTCCCTGGCACCCTCTCAAGCCCCTCAAATCTTCAACAAAACCACTTCTCTGGATCACATCTGAAAGACAGAATCTCCACTTATCACACCCTATAGCATATTGTCTTCCTCTTCTCCATTCCCCCTTTGATGGTGGTATAGAAATTATAAGTGGAAGAACAATCAAAGGAGTGTAATTTTAAATTAATTTATTGTTTCATTTGTGGAAAACTGCCAAATAAGAATCATTAAAATTGGCTTCTACAATGGTTTCTCAATAGAAACCATTACTTTTAGAGAAGAATATCTTTGTTCCAAATCAAATTAAACACTGTTGAGAACACCATTAAATAAAAACTTTAGTCAAAAGCATAAAATAAATTCCTACCCATTACTCTGTGAGAATTTAACAAAGTGGCCGTAAGCCTACATACAGATGCTGCAGAATAGTGTTAAACATTGGGTTTTACAATAAAAATTGGGATGTACTTTATAATTAAATAACACTTGCCCACAAATATGTATGTAAATTTGGCTCGAAGTACCTTATAATAGGTCTTTTTCAGAAAAATCATCCAGACTTTAGATCTACTATTTTAACTGCTGTTTCCTGGTAGAAAAGTTCTAACTAAATGTTGTAGATGAACACATAGGATTCTCATGCAGGAAAGAATTTTTCCCTGTTAATCATCCGGCGTCAGGGTGAGACAAAATGTCATCTACGTGGTGGAGAAGGAATGCAGGGTCTCTGGACTCTGATATAGGAGAACAAAGATTTCCATTTGGGTCAGTAGAGAAAGGTAACCCCTGGACCTGATCTTCAGATAGGAACTCTGAGTCTGAGAAGATGTTAACAGTGTGGAACCTTTCAGTAATGTCTTTAGTAACATACTGTGGGCATTTGGATTGTTAAAGATGAAGATAGTTTCTATGCTTGGAATGAGTCGCTGTCAAGGGAGGAAGCATACAGGAAAAGCCATTTGCCTGACTGGATAAAGTAACCTGGAAGTCCTTGAGGCCACAAAGTTTCAGAGCCTTAACAGCAATGTGGTCTTGGTGGGACCACCTAGAAGTCACTTCCAATTCCCCTTCCAGACCCTATCCAGGTGTAATCAATGCCACCTCACAAACATATTCCCATGGGTACATACTTTTCAAGTCCTCTTTGCGTGTCACCTAAACCAGTATCAAAGCTCTTAGCTGCTCACCCTTGCAGCTACATTCTTTTTTCTATACAGACGAATCTCTTAAAGCTGTTAATCAAATCACACCACTCCCCTACTTACAAGGGGCTAACGATTTCCCATCACAAGAACACCCAAATCCAAATTGCCACCAAGCTCTGCAGGACTCTCCCTGCTCCCCCTCCCTTTCTTTCAACCTCTCTCATGTATTCCAGCCAACAGGACCTTCCTTCTAAAAGGTCATTCAGACCTCAGCTCAAATATCTGCCCTCTGAAAGCACTGCCTGACAGTGACTGCCCCGTCACTGTTTGGTCACCCAAATTTAATTCTGGCACAACACTTATACTTTCCTTGTTATTTATTTATTTATTTATTTATTTATTTATTTGATGTTTGTTTACTAATCAGTCTGTTGGTCTGTTGGGTTATTGACTGCTTCTCCCCCATAGTATGCAAACTCTGTGAAAGCAGGGCATTATCTCTATCCCCAGTGTCTGACCAGTGTCTGGCATGTAGCAAGAGCTCAATAAAAACCCACTGAGTTTACTTGTGCAAATTCCTCAGGAAATGTCAGACACCGCTTCAGCAGAGAAACTGTAGAAGACTCCTATCATCCTGGGAAAGTAGGGGAATCAGAATCATTATTATTTAAGCCTCAAAAGTAAGTCTCTTTTTATATTATATTCCAAACAGATGAAGTAGAACATACTATTTGTTAACCCTTATACCAAAAAATTATTTCTAAGTATTTAAAGTGTTCACATTTTTTTATTCTCTTGTCCTTGGTAGCTAATGTGGACCCGATCATATCAAACTACTTTCTACTTAACATTCAAACCCATAGGCCACTGCCATCTTTGCCCATACCTGCTTCTGACAAGTAGTCACTTGCCATTCTGAACTCCTAAAATATTCCATATTTTCCATGTTTATAGCCATGATTACAGTACTTCCGTGAGTGGGTGTTTGCCAGTCTCCCCTCCCTAGCTCTTAGAAGGTAGGAAGCCCATGCTATTTCCATCTATAGTCTAACACCTGGAATTAAACCTATTACCTGCTAGCTGTCTTATATATGATTTCAAAAAAGAAGGCTGATATTTATAATATTATACACACATATATGCACACACACACACACACACACACACACCCCTGTAGATTTTAAGCTGTTTTATTTTGAGATCTTCCAAAAAAAGAAGGGTATAGAGTTGACTGAAATTTTTGGAATAGCCTTTGCAAAAGTGATGTTCACAAAATGTATTTCATTTAATATCCTTACATTTTTAGTGCAATGTTAACAAATTGGTATAAGATTGATTGTTTAGTTGCCCAACTACATTTAAATTGGTTTATATGAATCTAATTGGTTTAATAATATGATTGTGGCCAAGTATGATATAAAACATTTGAAGCAATGATTCCAATATATTTCAGGAAGAAAACCTCAACAGGAAAGTCCAGCTAATTCAACAGCGTATTTCAGGGAAAAACTTCAGTCTGGCCATAGATTTTTTCACTATGCTCTTTCTTTTTATTGTGCGTGTATATTCCCAGGAATATTATTCTCTGGAGTCTGTTCTCATTTCAACCAGGGACAGAGTTGCAGATCATAAGATTTCTGGAAGAGACTGATTCCTAATTCCTCTAGGTTGTACGGCATGTCTCTAGTAGACTGCAATGACAGATTGATGTATTCTCAGCCTCTTCAGAGGAGCAACTCTAGATGGTGAAAGCCCTCAAGCCCTTTGGAAATTTAACTCTGAGTGGTGATTAGTGAGGAGAAAATCTCAAGTCAGCCTAGTTGCTTCCTTTATCTTCCATGATACCAGCTGTTCCTGCTCTTCATCCCTAAGAGTGTCCCTAATACATAGGCAAACTGCAGCCATCTTCTTGTCTATATGCCTGTGTCTCCTCAATTCAATGCTAATCTTTGTGAGAACATACACTTTTTCTTAACCATGTCTGCATCCCTAGCTCTTAGCCATGCACACAGCATGTAGCAGATATCCAAAAAAAAGTCTTACACTGAACAAAAGCAGCACTCCTGCTTTTGTTGGTCTCGCAAGGTCTCTTCCCTGTCACCCAAGTATCCCCTAGCAACATCTCTCATTTCTTCTCTTTCCCTTTGGCTATTCCTGGACTTTATGTAGGAGTTGGAGAGTTCCAACACCTGCTGTAGATTAAAATATTACCAGGTCAGGGGCTCCTGGGTGGCTCAGTCAGTTAAGCGTCCGATTTCGGCTCAGGTCATGATCTAGTGATCCGTGAGTTCGATCCCAGTGTCAGACTCTGTGCTGTCATGACAGCTCAGAGCCTGGAGCCTGCTTTGTATTCTGTGTCTCCTTCTCTCTCTGCCCCTCCCTAACTCACACATACTCTTTCTTTCTCTCTCAAAATAAACAAACGCTAGGAAAAAAAAATAAAAAGAATATTAACAGGCCATGTGTGGGAGGGAAGTGTCCAACTTAGATGAATAATAAGAAATAATTATTATAAAAAAAATAATGACTCAACCCAGTGGACTGGTTGTCTCTTAAATGAGTAGACACTTGAATGAGACAAACAAAGCCACTGGCAAGAAATCCTGCTCCCTGTTGCTAGGCAGAAATTAAGTTGGCTTCACTGAGATGGTGGTTTAAATTTCCTAAATGTTTCAGATGCTATTTCAGATAAGCTAAAAAGACATAACATGGGAAAATGGGGAAAATACATTTGCATTTTCTGTGATTATTATCTGATAATCTTAGAGAAACCATCTTGGAGAAATGGAGTTAGCAATAACTGGACACAAAATGAGATAAAATAGGACAGAGAACTAGAATAAGAACTTTGATTACATTATGATTAGGATATTAAGACAGGTGGTAAACAAAGCTAATAAGAATGATCAAGACTATGGGAAGGACAGCCTCATGGAAAAATCAGGCAAGTCCTCCAAGAATAATGAAAGGAAGAATTTCAAGTAACTGAAGAGGCCCTGAGCTTGAGTGAAAAACAGCGTGCATTTGGAATCAGACACACATAACTTTGGGATGCTAGTTCTATGCATCTAAGAAGTTCCTTAACTACTCAGGGTAAGAACGACTTATTTCTTAACTCCCAAGGGGCTAGTTCCTTTAATCTCTCTAGGCCTTAGTTTCTTAACCTCTAAAATGGGGACAGAAATTTGGTTATCAACTCTCTTCCTGAAAACATATATACATACAAAATTTTTTTGCTTGTACTTTTAAGAAGTTCACACTCTGTACCCGATTTAGAATCTTGAGAGTAAAAACATCTACTGAAACACTTTTTTGACCCTGAGATAACTTTTGTCTCATAGGACTTTTCTAACTTTAAGATTCAGGATGATGAAAGAACTATCAAGAAATTGTTTATCAGCTGAAATTTTCTGATAACCAGAATCGCTAGGCTTCAACAGCACATTAATAATTACTATAATGATGGGGTACTTGGGTGGCTCAGTCAGTTGAGCGTCCAACTTTGGCTCAGGTCATGATCTCATGGTTTGTGAGTTTGAGCCCCACTTCGGGCTCTGGCTCGCTGCTATCAGTGCAGAGCCAGCTTAGGATCCTCTGTGCCACTCTCCCTCTGCTTCTCCCCTGCTTGCACTCTCTGTCTCAAAAATAAATAAAACATTAAAAATATTATTATGATAACCCATACTCAATATTTTGCAGAGCATAGTCCCACATCACTGTGCACGTGTACATGTGTGTCTGTCTCAGAATAATCTTGTTTGTTTGTTTAAAAATCCAGAACTCTACCTCTGGAAATTCTGACCTTAGAAGGTATAGAGTGTGTTCAGGAATATGCTTTTTTAACAAAAAAATCTTGACCCTAGTTGTCATATAAAGTCTTTAAAAATATAAAATTTCAAATGTAGCCCATTCATTATTACAGGAAATACGTGTTTGCTTCTCTTTATTTTATTTTATTTTATTTATTAAAGTGACATAGTAAACAAATACATCATGTCCCACCATCTGACCTATTCATTTGAAAGATTTCTTTCAAGGGCAGATTAACACTTATCATAGTTGTACGTGGGACAGGGAGCTTAAATGAATCCAGTGTTCTCAAGGGAGAGAATAGTCAAAATATGTGCCTTCACGTCCATGCAATAGAGTTCATGTATTTTATTAGTTCAGGACCCTTAGGGATATCAATAGCACATCAAGAGGTGAAAGCAAACACTAAAAGCAATGAAGAAGTTTACAAAAGCCAAACAAAAGATGGCAAAAGCCTAGCAGGATGGGACCACTGGTATATGAGCAAATAGCCAGCAACCGCTCAATAATTCCCAAGGCCATTATGTCTTAAGACACAGGAATAAAATCAAGGTCCACATGATTGCTTAAATTGATAAAAAAGATGAAACATGCATAGAGTAATTTAAAAAGGAAGTACACAATACAGTTTAGAAAAGTTTCTATCTAAAATTTGCCAATATAAAACATTGTATTGTTCAGTTCTCAAGAAAACTACTACTTTCTACAATTGTTCACTTTTGAAAGATAAAAGTATTTATCACCCCTTAGTATAAAGAGCTTACCAAGAATACGAAACAATTAAGCAGTCTCCCTTCAAACTCTAGCCTCACTGAAATTACAGAGGGAAGATGCAGGAAACTACTGAGGCACAGGGAAGTTTCCTAACAGAACAATGCAAAACTAGAAGAGATTAATTTTTATCCTTTATGAAAAAGTAGGTTAGGTCTTAACCAAATTTTCCTCTCTCTGCCCACCAAAAGAACTCTGAGAGGATGAGGAACTGGAAAGTTGTTGTCTGATGCATGACTCCAGTTCCAGCTGTACTTATGATAATGGATCTGGGTTGGGCACCCATAGGAATTAATAGAAAAGCTTTAGGCTAATCCTAATGCATGAGGATGATATTAGCATCAAATGAAAGAACAGAGAACTTCAGGGAGAAAACCAACAATGAGGAGGATTAAAACCCTTCCATCTGAGGTTCCATCAGGTACAAACTCTGGTTCACGTTAGGGTAGGTTCAAGGGGAGTCACCCTAGAGTCATTTCAGACACTTGGTGGATTCTCTCCAAGAGAAACAACACAAACCCCAGGGATAAACACTTGATAATTTATCTAAAGAAAGTGCCATCAAAACTGCAGTCAGGGTCATATATAATTAATATGCCATTAAAGGGACTCGAATAAACCCTACCCTGGAGATTTTCTCTTTCCTCACAAGATGCTGCTGGTCTGAACAGGTTTAGGCTCACCTTGCCTCTTCTGCTTTCACAAAAGCCAGGAACAATGGAGAGATAATGGAATGCCATTAAGAAAGTGAAAACAGGAATTTAATATGTACCCCGCAGGTAATCCTTGAGTGCTGGAACTGTTTCTAAGTGCAAAGCCAAGAATGATGGTGGGTAGTAATTCTGCTTCTGTGGAAATGATTAAAAGTTCAAATAGGGCACAGAGAAAATAAATATGAGGTATCAGAAGGAGATTATTCTGTACTTGGATTGAATTACTTCCCTTTGGCACATGAACTGTATTTTCTTGTGAAAACCATTTTTGTTAAAGCAGTGAGCTGTGGCTGCCAGCTAGCCTTCCATTAGTGAGGTGGCTGGATGGTTCCTAAAGGAACATGAGGGTGTTAATGAGGTTTGTTTTTTTTTTTTTTTTTTTTTTTTTAGGCTATGGAGGCTAGTATCTGCTCTGATGCTGCTGAGCAGACAGCTGTGTTTGCATGTTCTGCCACCTAACACTGAAACACATTATTTAAATACCTAAGCTGGGAGACTGGAGATCCTGAATGATTTGGGCAGAAACAAATGGAAACGGTCTCAGCAAAATTAATAAAACTCAAAAGGGAAATATAGTCAGCAGGGGTTAAGAGGGAAATACAGACAATATGAAAAGGTTAAAAAAAATAATTTTGCTATGAAGCCTCCCGCCGACTCTCAGTTCAGAGCTTGATTCAGCTTACATTTTCACTGCTGGGTATCATTCCACAAAGGAAAAACAGCCACTATATTTTTGATCAAACGATCTGAAGATTGCCCCTGCTTCAGGTAGGGGTGTCAGAAACTTTACTTCTGCTATGTGCAGTCATCTGGGAGCTAACTTAAATACAGTAAAGCCACCAATGGCGTCCCAATATCCTAGTTGTTTTGACTATCAAGACATTAGGAGCAGACCCCCAGGTAAAACACAGGAGCCAAAGTGAAATGCCTTCTGATGAAATGCCTGGGGCTGTACCACCCACTCACCAGAGCCCTCTGTTGGTCAAGAGAGACTTCGTTCAGTGTCCCAAATCTGATCATGGAACAGAAGAGTGGTAAAAACTAATCTCTTTCAATGTAAATATTCCGGGTTCTGACCTATCACATCAGCCTGAAAACCTGCCCACCAAAGGAACTCTGAGAGGATGAGGAACTGGAAAGTTGTTGTCTGATGCATGACTCCAGTTCCAGCTGTACTTATGATAATGGATCCGGGTTGGGCACCCTTGGGAAAATGTCTGTTTGGGGGAGGAAGATGCCTGGACAGTATACGAGATTTCCTGTGCTGCCATGAGCAATTTGTGACTTAATGAGTGTATTTATAGGTACATTACAGGTCCTTTATCATTTTAGAAATCATTGAAGTAGTTTCCAAAGGAAGTTAGAGTGATCTATGCCTATCAGCTGCGTCTATTTAATTTATCATAAAGAGGGGGAAAAAAAGAATTCATCCATTAGGGAAAACGGGAAATGAAACAGTTTTCCAGAAAGAAAACTTAACTTCTGTAAAATTGAATGAAATGTTATATAAAGATACTACCTAAAACAAAAAGAGTAGAGTGTTTCTAGTGAGTAAAGTCTTTTTTTTTTAATTATTTAAACGTTCTTTATTTCTCTATCAACTACTACCTAATGACAAGAGCTACCATTTATTGAGGACTTGCTACATTGCAGATCTCTGCTAAATATTTTGCATGCTTTACTTCCTTTAATCTTTATACCAATTCCATACTTTACAGGTAAAGAAAACGAGGCTCCAAGAGATGTAGTAACTGAAATTATGATAGCAACATTGATAACTTGCCCAAGTCACACAGCTGGGTGAAGGGGCAAGAGGTGGCCTTGAACCCAGTTCTGTCTGGCTTACTCCAAATCTATGCTCTTTATCACTATACCATATTGCCACCACTGGACTGAAGTGATTCAACAATTTGGGTAAACATGTGTTTTGATCTGATAAATTCATTTTACACAGTCTTTGAATATAAATTCACATTCACATACGCATACTTATCCATTTTATTTATTCACCCCTTCAACAATTTCTTACTGGACAGATAGATACCTCCTATCAAACTCATGCTAAGCCCAGGAGACTTTGAGATGAAACATAAAGTCTTTCTTAGTGAGTTTCAGGTATAAAGAACGCTATTTCCAATACAGCATGTGCCATAATGAAAGAAAGAACAAAGTGATGAAAGCAGAAAAGAGGTGGGGCCTTATTCTCCAAATACAGCGCTGGAAGAATTCCGGCTCACGTCAAATTACCAGATATTTTTCCAAACCTACTGATCTCAATTCAAATTTAAGATAAGAGCAAAAAAGTTGAGGTTGTTTACTTGGTTGGACGAAAACACCCATCTGGCTCTCTGCAGACCACACCGGAAAGGGTGTATTTCTAGACAAGGGAAATCTCCTTCTCCCAAATATAGAACCTCTAGGAAACTGTATTCTTAATTTAGAAACCAACTTCAAACTTTGGTGCTTGCAGTGTGGGTGGGTTGAGGTAAAGCATAAGCTTGGAGCTTTCTCATGTATCTCATTTTCTTCTTTCTAGTTCCTTGGCAATCCTCGAATTAGATACAAAAAGACTTGCAAACAATAATTTTTATATTGTTTGCACATAATAGACTACATGTTTCCTTGGTTGGCAAAACATGATTTTCTCTGCAAAATTAAAGCTTTCAACATAATGAGAAATGTCTTTCAAAAGCTGTAATACTCATTCTGAGAAATCCCTGTTGAATAGTCTCTACCCTGACTAAATCCTAGTGTTTCTTCCTGGCTGAAAAAGGAAAACGTCCTGTAGATACAAGTGTGAGAAAAGTGATAAAGATAGAATGTTGGAAGGTGACATGATTTTTAAACTTTATTAAGACACACGCTGGTACGTGTTGTACCTTTTATACGAAGCATTCACATATCTCAATCAGTCCTGACAACAGTCCTATGAAATAAGCGAGTTTTTCTTTCTTGTCTTCCAGTGGAGGAAGTACAGTCTCTAAAATTGTTATGACCGCCCTGGAGATCATCCAGATAATGAAAAGAAGCAGAAACTGAAATTAGCTATATCTGCATTTTGGTTCAATGCTTTCCACTATGTGCTATGCAAAACTGTAACTAGAAATAAACAGCATGCTCTCTGACAGTAAAATAAAAATCATTTTTAATGACATTAATGGAATAATATATAAGGGAAACATTTACATTTTTTAAGCAAGTCATTGCGCTAAGAGTAATAACAAGAATCTAGAGATGAACGGTGCTGTACCTCTGTTTAACCATGGAGATCTATGTGTATGCACCAATGCATACTTGGTAACACATCTTCCCTAAATACAGTCTGAAATGTAATCTGAAATCAAAATTAGGAAATAAACAAAGCTCCCCTTTTGAGATGTTGCAGGCAGCTGTAGACTTAGATGAACATAAACAGTGATAAAATATTTATGTAGGATCCTGATTATACTTAAGTGTACAACCCTATTCATTGTTTTGAAATAAGCTTTATGTCACAACTGCCTTCAGAGTCACCAGGTCTGGTGATCATGTCTGATGTAGAATTCCTAAACTATGCTCTTATATCACATACCAGATTCATCCCATATTGACATATCCTGACATTTGCTATCAAGATTGAGCTCCTAATTAAGCTGCTGGATTAGGGAACTTTATAATGAAACTCTTGGTAGAACGCAGACTGGTGAGTTTCACATTTCATTTTTTGTTTGCAGATATGAGCTGTGGTATTAAAATCCTAAGCATTCACTGAGACTACTGCAGAACAGAATACTCTTCTTACATATCAGATTCTAGAAGGTGACTGGGTGACTTCTTCAGTCTATAGATGGACACTGTCCTGCCATACAGGTCTATAAACCTCTGTGTTTGCACCTCTCTCTATATGTACATTCATATTTCATATCCATCTGTGGCCCTAGTTATATAAGCTGTTCTTCACTATTCCCCAAAAGAAGATTGTTTTTTGAATATCTATTTCAACACTTTTTTAAAATTTTATTATTTTTGAAATTTTTTTAATGTTTATTTTTGTGAGAGAAAGAAAAACAAAGCACAAGGTAGGAGGGGCAACAAGAGAGGGAGACACAAAATCTGAAGCAGGTTGCAGGCTCTGATCTGTCAGCACAGAGCTCGACTTGGGGCTTGAACCCACGGACGGGGAAATCAAGACCCGAGCCAAAGTTGGACATTTAACTGAATGAGCCACCCAGGCACCTGTCAATGCCTTTTAAATGAAGTGCTTTCCTTCCCAAAATACCATTTCCCTGGAATTCACGTTCCTTTATGAAGTTCAGACATATCAACTCAACAGTATCTTGAATAGATCATGAAATACATTCCCTTAGGTAAAAAATAATTTTGTAAAATTGTTTTTTGTATTTTCTGTTTAACAGTTCTGAATTCTCTCCTTGACTGAAAAAAACTCATGCATTTCAAATTCTTTAAAGTAACAGGCAGATAATATTCTCAGATAAGCAGTGAGCCATTGTCATTAATCACTTTTAATACCATTAATTATGTAAAATAAAAGGGTTAAAAGGTTATTTTCTTTTTTTTCTCCTCCTCTTTGAATTTAAAAGCTTAATTCTAACCCCTGTTCTGAAGATTACTTAATGACTGTATGCATTCTGTCAAGCCAGATGACATGGGCTCATATAATCTATGAAACATTAAGACTCTAGTTAGGTCTAAAAATGATGTCATTTCCTCCACACCATTTACAAAGCTTTGTTTTTAAGGAACCATTGTTGTATTATGAACTCTACTGTTTCACAAATGGCCCCATTGTCCTGGGTATGGACTCCATATCTGTAGTAGAGATTGAGAAGGAGAAAGGTAAGGCCTGTTATAGTTACAAATGATAAGCAAATGATTCTGTAACTAGTACAGATGAAAAATACATCTTTTTAAATATAAGAAAATCTATAAAGTTTATCTTATATACTTTCAGAGTATTTCAAGATGGAAAAAAGTTGTGTTTTGATACAGAAAAGTTTCTAGAAAGTCATATCAAGATTATTTGTGCCATCTTGACAAATGCCTTTCAAAAGCTAGCACGTGACTCTCCTTTGCAAACTGGTATCTGTATATAATTTTGAAATTAAATATATGTATGGATCATTATACCCATGGCCAGACTGAGATACCCAATATTCACATTGTCATAGGGATTTGGTTTTCTATTCTTTGGGGACTTCAGTGTTGGTCATTACAGATCATGTTGCAATGAACAATTTTGTACTTAGTTTTGGGGGGTGGGTATTGATTATTTACTTGGGAGAAGCTCCTAAAGAATTATTGACTCAACACTGGACTTTCTTTGGGTCTCCTGCTTCATGTGGCTGTGTTGCTTTTCAATACAGTTGTAGTGTTTTCCAGTCTCAGCATCCCCATCTTTATCTTGTCTGTTCTCACAGCCTGCCACCACTACTCAACACAACTGTCTTCCCCCTAATGGGCCAGTCATTGTGCACAATACATGTGTTTCTGGACACTTAGATTAAATTAGCACTTGCCTCAACTTAAGCATGTGGCATTTCATGAAAAGACTGTAGATCTTAAGCAGCACAGAACATTCCCCAAAAAAGAAAAAAACAGTCTATAAAGAAACAAAAATTACTGTGGAAAGTTTCAAACCAGTGAAGCTAGAGTCTTGCACCGTTTTGCATTAACAGGGGCTCTTGTTCTCTTTTCACTAGGTAAGGGAGAGGGACCAGCCTCCTTCATCATTATTACTAACATGGATGTGTCATATCAAGTAAATTATACTGCAGTCTGCTGAGGACATTTTCAAGCCAGGCTTAATTCCCACAAACAAGATGTTAAGTTGCATTAACCCAAAATGGTTGAACCACCAGGAAAGAGACTATTTCATCTATTTAGATTGCTCTAGAAAGAGCAATGGAGGCCATCATGTTTCAGAGATGAACAATAGTATTTAGTCTCATTTTGAACATGAAATGTCTTCTTACATACAGTGAGAATTCATTGGCTAGATTTCCACCTTCAGCATACAAAAGCCATTAAAAAAACCTTGATTATGTAACTCAGCAACACAGCCCCCCCCCCCATATCTACTGGTCTAGCTAAAATTTCTCCAGAGATCTCATTTTTGTTCTCAAAAAGCCCAACATGCAAATGGTCTTCTACCTTTGAACTGGTTATTGCTATATTTATACTTGTTTTCTCATAGGATGGCCACAGAGGCAGATTGGGAGCTAAATTGGGCTTTGATAGGGTTTCCTCATCCTGAGCCCATTTTTTGAGCACACTGCATTCATAAATAGCCTGCAAGGCTTTGGGCTTCTGAGGTCACTGTGCTTCACACAATTGTTCTCTGCAAAGCTACGTGAAAGACAGTGGCTGAGCTGAGGCCTGGAGTTCCTGGAAGCTAGGTTTCTCAGCATTGAAGAGCTATCTCTTCTCAAACAAAAGCACAGCTAAGCTGTAGAGGGTGACCTTGGTCATTGTTCTTGGGGCCTGTGATTTCAGAAGTGGTAGTTACTCCTGAAACGATAGGACCTACCTCTGAGCGATACCATCTTGCTCTCAGGATTCCTATATAAATAACAAACTGGTATCTGTAATGGGATAAATGCTTTGTAAACTCTCCTCTGTTGAAAAGGAATGCAAATTAAAGTATTATCTGAATACTTTTCCCTCCCACTTCCCTGACATTCCTCAGGCTTAATCCTAACAGCCATCAGGGAGCAAGAGTGAATGAAATAGGGTGAGGACCAGTCATTAATCAATAAGAGGAATACCCTTGTAGAAACGTGGAAAAGAGAAAAAAATGCTTAATGCTTGGCAGAAGGATGGGGAGGTTTGAGGAGGTAGGAGAGGAGCAAGAGGAATTTGCTAATTTGTTGATGTGAATACATTATGTAGATATAGGGAGATACAGTTTGTAGCAGCAAGTAAGACATCACAGCTCAGTCTTCCCTGTTACACTCAAATATTGTTTTGTTCTCAAGTGATTTTCTCTTATTCCAAATTGCCTACTACAATTTGTAGAGCCTGGAGTCTGCTTTCGATTTTGTGTCTCCCTCTCTCTCTCTGCCCCTCCCCCACTCACACTCGGTTTCTCTCTCAAAAATAAACAAACATTTTAAAAAAATGTTTAAAATACTCTGAAGAGTTTCCATTTATTTTCATGGAAGCTGTAAGTTCACAAATAAATAGAAAGAAAGAAAGAAAGAAAGAAAGAAAGAAAGAAAGAAAGAAAAGAAAAAAGAAAAGAGAAAAGAAAAGAAGAGAAAAGAAAAGAAAAGAAAAGAAAAAAGAAAAGAAAAGAAAAGAAAAGAAAAGAAAGGAATTACTTCACTACTTTTCTCCAGGGCTCAATAACTTATAGCAATCTGCAAGCTTTCTGGTAGACCTCCCTTTGAGAAAGAGTAAATAGGTGGAGGAAACTGAGAGTTTGATAATCACTTTTAAAAAGAGCTCAAATACAGTGTATCTTGGACTTGTTTCTCTCTATACATAAGGGCATAAATTGTTAGCAGGCTGTGAAATACTTCACCCATTGTCATTAACCATTCTAGATATACAAAGTAATGTCAAGTAATATAATGAACTACTGTAAATATTTCACTACTGTGAAATTTAGATAAGGGATGAAACATTACTATCATTATTGCTCCCCTCTGTCCCTCTCTCTGAGTGTATTTCCCCCCTCTTTGCAGACACAACCACTGGGCATTACTTTGAAATTTATTTGAAGCCAAACCACTACATAAGCACTGCAATGTCCTCCATGGTACTAAATGTTAACAACTTATTTTTTTACGCAGTTTCTGATGAAGGTAAGAATGTGAATATGTCTTAGTTACAGATATACTTGAATATATCTTCACCTGCCCAACATAGGAAATGTTTGAGGACATGCTGTCATTTAAAGCAATGCTTTTAATATTGTTACAAATAGGTGCTCTTAGGAATATAGACAGGAAATTCAAATGTCTATCTGGTTATTTAAGTAAGAATCAGTCTTTTCATTGGAAAACAAGTCTGGTGACTTTCAAACTTGAAAAAAAAAGTCACATAGGATTGCATTTGAACTGCTGTGTTTGCACTGGCCCTAGCTTTTTTTACCCAAAGCCATATTCTTTCTCTTCCAGTGAACACTGTGTTTCTCCCCTGGGCCACATTCGTGGGTACAGAACATAGACATATCTATACACACATGCAGAGTAAATAGCCTCAGAGGTAAGATATTGAAGACCTCAAAACCACCTGTCAATTCATTTAAATCAGTATCAACTGCCTATATGACTAAATACAATTATCAATGGATTAAACTGACAGGTCAATAACAAAAATGGACCAACTAAAGAGCTTCTTACTCCAACAAAGCAGAAAGTATCCATTAGCATCCATTTCCAAAGCTCAACTAAAGATCTTCCTACTTTACAGCATCTAGAAGAACTGTGCTACCATTTGGCTTTTGGTAACATTCTTTAATCATCAACATATCCTGAAATTTGGGTGCAGTCTTGGGGTTGTTCATCTGGAGGCGCTAATGTAGGCCAGGAAAGTTTGAGATACATAGGAATGAAGAGGGGCAATGTCACCTAGCATACTGCATTTTATTCTAAATAGAGTGCAATTAACTCCTCTATTTGAGTACTCAGGCACCTGGTCTCAGGTCTGGTGCAGTGACTCCTAACATATTCCTATAAATCAAGGAATTAACAACCCTCACTTTTAAGATGATGTAAAATAGGTGGTATTTATTTAGAAATTCTAGAGAGGTTCTCATGTAGCAGGTGATAGTGACAGTGTAGAAACTATAGGGTAAACATCAGGCGGTTTCAGTTTGCATTCTAGAATACTGATGTACCCATCCCAGTGGTACTTCCAGTCACCTAGACTGAAGACGAAGGGCACTGCAGAGAAGCATCCAACTGATGGTTTATTTGTCCACTTGGGAAGAGGGGATATTACAAAGACTGAAGATGTTATTGCCTATCTGGGGGTTAAGAAATTACCCTAGACCTAAACATCCTACCTTAGCACAAAAAATTCCCCCATCCCTGTCTCAATTTGTCCAGGGACTGCAGCAGAAATATTTTCTAAGAGTCCCTTGAATAACTGCTAAGATACTTTAAAACCCAAATCATTTATATTGTAAGAGAAGGTTGAGAAATTGATATACAAAAGCAAACACAGGGAGTCACTTAGCCTATATTCTGCTATGCTTTAAAAAAAGAAAAACTCTTGGGGCGCCTGGGTGGCCCAATCGGTTGAGCGTCCGACTTCAGCTCAGGTCGCAATCTCACCGTTGGTGAGTTCGAGCCCCGCGTCAGGCTCTGGGCTGATGGCTCAGAGCCTGGAGCCTGCTTCCGATTCTGTGTCTCCCTCTCTCTCTGCCCCTCCCCCATTCATGCTCTGTCTCTCTCTGTCTCAAAAATAAATAAACATTAAAAAAATTAAAAAAAAAAAAAAAGAAGAAAAACTCTTAACCATCTAGATCTATTTCTCACCACAGCTTACTACTTTTTAGTATATCCCAACAACTCAGAGCCTCCATAAGTACCTGAAATGTTACAATTCAAGAATGAACCTGAATTTTCTGTTTTGCTTTCAATTCACAATAATTAGAATTAGGAGGAAAACTTAAGAATAAAAAATTAAAATTCTCCTACTTTCTTGTAGACTTAAGCCTTTTGTTCTCTGCTAATTTATGATAAAATAATGCATCTATCACCATTGGTAGAACCACACTGGGTGTTGATTGGTTTTGTTGACAGTACTGTGACAGGATCCAAGAGAAATGCCATACCAAGCTGGAAGTTGAGGAGAATAAAGAAAAAAGCTTTTGGAATCAGAGAGATCTAGGACATTCCCCACCTGTGTTACCTGGGAATGAGGCAGAAGGAGAAAGAGACACGGAAATCAACTATGACTTGTTTATTCTTCTGGGATTTCAGATCTCTTTCTAAAGATCTCTAGAGAGACACAGAGAAATGTTTCCTTATTAGCAACTTCTCACTCCCCACTCCAGCTGGAGACACTTTCTTGGAGGCAGAGCAAGGCCCTGCTATAACATAAAGACTTCAACTCTTCTCCAGGGCAATGGAAAAGAGCTGCCTATTAGCCTGTGTGCAGACATCTTTTAGGTAATCCCAGGCTCAGGTTAATGAAAAGCTCAACTCTTTCTTATCCAAGCTAATAAATACCACTTGCTATTTGCTGGTTTCTCAAGATGGTCAACGTGTAGTCCCATTATCATCTTCCCAGACAAGATTTTAGGGACTAAGTACATTAAGCCTATGACTGAGAAGAATCACAGAGTCATTTTACCATCTGTCTAGGTCATCTAGATAGCCCTACACAAACATGAAGGAGATGGCCTCTTTCTTCCCTCTTAATTCCCTTTCCTCGAATAGAGCTGTCTCTCTCCTCATCTTTGTAGGGCCTCAGAGATGATGATTTTTTGATCCTTTGTGCTTTTGCAGCCCTATTAAATATCAGAGATAATCAAATCAACCATGCTGTGACACAAACCAGATGTTAAAACCACTCAAACCCCAAGTGATCTTTTTTTTAATCTTCTATTTTTCATGTTAAAGATACAGCCCCAAACTCCTTATTTTTCTGTTTTCTTTGGGCCTTTATTTTCAGAACTCAGTAAAGCATTATACTACTCTATTTGATTTTGTTATGAGATGATTTTCTGAAATTATCTGAAGAATATGGATTCATTTTATTCATTGCTTCAAGTATACTGATACTTGAAAAATGAGATTTTATCTCATTTTTAACTTGAACTAACTTCTTACTCTACTCTCTTTTTAATGCCACTTTAAAAGGGACCGAAGATTGTGAAAATAAGATGACTGCTTGAGAATGAAACCAGTACAACTAACGCATGATAGGTGAGATGAGCTCTCCACAGAAGTCCCCTTATGGTTTGTGTGCATATCAACTATGTATTTCTTTAAAATCTAGGTTCTCGGCCCCCAAATCAGAGATTCTGATTTAGTGTTTCTGGGGTAGACCCCATGATTCTACAGCTCTTAACAAGCACCTTAAATGAGTGTGATGCTGGTGTCACAAGTGACACAATTTGAGCAACACAAGATCAAGGAACAGGATATCCCATTAGACAAAGCAGGAAGAGTAGCTCCCAGAAATCTCACCAAGATTTGATAGAAGTGAAAGGACCTATAGCCTAAACAATGATGTTAACAGAACTAACGAGAAAAGTGTAAAGATAAACAGAAGGGGCTTTGCATGGAGCTCATAGGAGGGATAATAAATGCACAGGAATTTGTAACCCCACAGTGTTCAGAGAGAGACGATAGGACCTCAACATTGGCAATCATGATTTCATGGTGGTTATTTCTTTACAATGGAGACAAATGCATCAAGGTCTCTGGGGCTTAATGACAGTATCCACAAAATTATCTAGTTTATTCACCAAATTTTTATAATAGTTTGGCTATCTGTTACAACTCTTTACAAGGGAGAAAAAGTCAACACCAACACCCTAGTATATTTAACAGTTTTTATGCAATACATAGACATTTTAACACATTGCTGACTTGTGAATATGCTTAGCAAGAGTCTGTTCCCTGTGAGTCTCATGTGCATTGAGCAGGTAACAATCAAGTTTTTGGTCCTTCAAAGATAGACTATTAAGTTCTACACCAGAATGATCCCATCCATGTACTTCCCTCCTACCCACACCTGACAAAGTGAGGTGGTATGGAAAGTGAATGTCCACTGTCTGAATGACAGCTGCACCACTATGCAGAAGTGATTCAACCTCTTTGAATGCCAGGGCCTCTCTTGTAACTGGAGATTATACTCAGTGAAAAAGGTCAGAGGAATAATCAAACAGGCATATAAAATTCTTCTACATATTAGGTTTTCATTTCCATTAAAATTTTCCTTAATAGTCCACCTGCCTAGCAACCAGCTGAGCTCACTTTTTATTACTTTTATGTAATTTAACATTGTTAGTGTTTGTAATCTCAAATACCATATATGCACCTGTGTGTCTGTGTGTGTGTGTGTGTGTGTGTGTGTGTGTGTGAGATAAACCAAAAAATTAAAAGTTGCTATCTGAGTGGTAGATGAAGTTTTCTTTTGTTTTTCTGTGTTTCTCAAACTCCCATATAAAATTAATATCTAATATCTTCAACATTACCATTAAATGCCATTAATTTAATTCAGGGATTTTTAAATTTGGCTGCAAACTAGAATCATCAGGAGAGCTTTTAAAAATTGCAATGCCTGGGATGTACCCTGGAGTAATTAATCAGAATCTCTAATGGCAAGACACAAGCATTGGTATTTTTTTAAAGCTCCCCAGGAAATTCCACCTTACAGCCTCAGTTAAGAACCTCTGGTGTAATTCTAATGTATTTAAATTCAGTTCCTTAAAGAGTCAAGAGATGTCACCTAATCACAATTAGGTGAGATTTAATCCTCAGATTTAAATAATTTTTTTCCCAGATGTCTTAAAAGTAGTTTACTAAATCCTGCTACAAATCAAAGTTGCTGATTTTTTTCAGGATCAGTATTTAATATAATTTTAAAATATCAGATTTTATTCTGTTTAGCTTATATATTTTTAAAGACATCTCAATATCTGAAAATACAGATTTAGGATGTCATGTCTCAAATAGAAACTGATGAAGTTGAGATGGCCAATTGTTAACAGAGTTCCTGAGGACCTCCTGAGGTATCAGTGATGGTTAATCACATCAAATTGGATAAAGAAAGACCCACTCAGACATCAGAAAGCCTTCTGGTGGGAAGATACTTGAGGAGACACCAATACCGAAGCATTGGCTTAAAAAACAGAGAAGTGACAGATGGCATGGCATCAGGAGACTATGACAAAATTAAACACTATTATACAGTTGATTAGCAACAGCAAGAGTGAAATAAAAAGCTACAGGAGACCTCCCAGAAGCTGGGTGGATAATCAAGGTGGGGAAGTGCCAATATTGGCAGAAAATGGGTAAACAACCAGGAAGGCAGATGGTTGACTTAGGAAGATTGGAATTAGGTAACCAGAGCAAGACTCTGGTATAGGTAAGGAGGATTACTTGCCCCTGATTCACAAGGTATTATAGAATTTAGTTTTTGAAGTCAGGTATCTAGTTGCTAATGTTTGAGAGAAAAGACAAAAGTCATGAAAATGAATGGATATATGAAGTTCAGTTTAAACTGGCAGTAAAACTGGCTCTTGAAGATTCTTATATTCTGCCCAAGAAACAAAATCCATGCCATCCCTAAGGCAGAGCTCATTTCCTTGTGGAAGAAAAGCAGCCCCACCTCCAGGAGTTTTAAGGATACAGAGAATGCTGTTTCAGAATCTAGCAAGGATGCATGTGGCTTGCAAGGGTGCTAAACATGGGAGGAAGGCAGTGTTCCTCTATGACATCTCAGCTGGATGTTGGGAATCATACAGCAGAAGGCCTTCTCCCTCAGCATATCTGTTCAGTCACACCCCATATCAAATCAATCACCAACTTCTGTCCATTCTAACTCAATAGTAGCACTAACAAATATCCTATTAACTCAATCCTTTTGTAATTGCCCTAATTGAGGTTGACATCTCTCTAATGTTAATTACTACATCAACCACCTAATGAGTCCCTCTGCTTCCTCAAATCCATTGCAGACAGAGATATTTCTGAGCATGACCTGTGTTTTTCTGGGTACTCTCTTTGTATGCTATTTAGAACTCTAGCTTCCTATATGTGTTTCCTCAGAGTAGCTCTCAGAACATTCCAGGGATGTTCCACCTGGGCTAATGAAGAAGTCCAGTCAACCTCTGGGATCTACTGTGTGTAGAAAGAACCATGCCTTTCTTCTGCTCTAGCCAACTTCTCCTAATACCACCATGTCTTCTGGATATTATAAGCCCCTTCCATCTCCTGGAACCCAAAGAGCACCACCAAGCCACTGTTTCCATTTGTTTCCCCAACTGAAGTCCTCAAGGCATGGTTGTCTATACTCAAAGAAGTGTTAACAACTTGTTCTAGGGTCAGAGAAAAATCAACTCAGTAATGCATAATAATGTCACTATTCTTTTGTCATGTTTGAAGACACAAGTCATAGGTCTGATTCCAAGCTAGAGTCCTTATTATCCTTTATGGCCACTATCTAAAACTCCCATTCAGCTCTCCAGGGTAAGAAGAAAAGAAAGCACTCAGCAGGGCATACAGGAAAACCTATTCCTTTTCTGAATATCTAGAATGAGATACCCACCATGGCATGGCTGATGAACAAATAGAAATCTACAACCAGTCAAGGAGTACATAAACACCCAGAGAGCAATCAGTTGTTCAGACCTTTCACTGCCCCACTAGTTCTAATTTTGTTAGTTTGTTTTAGGGGCTGGGTAGCAGGCAATGAATGGAGAATGAAGTTTTTATTTTATGGAGCTGGCATGAGAATTCAAAAGAGGCACCTGAAGGCTTTCTTATTCTTTTACAAATTCCTTTTTTCTCCAGAGACAGACAAATCAAAATAACATGTTGGTAGTTACACAGGTGGTATCCAAGAAGTAAATCTTAGCCAAGTAGGGGAGGGAACCCCTGTAGCTTTCCAGATCTTGACCTTCTAAGACTAGACTTCAAAAATCTTAGGTGTGTTTCAAGGAACACACCTCGAGGAGGAAGCCTCGAGGTTAAGGAAGGGGGCATCAATCACTTCATGGACCTGAAGTTGAAAATTTAAAAACCTTGTCTTCTAATTCATATTGTCTGGGTTACTTCTCTTTATTTACATTTACTTCCTTTTGGTTATATCCTGCTATCAGTTGAGTCTGGTTTGAACATTCACGCTGGTTACAATTATAGTAAGGAATGTTAAGAAAAATGATACCTAGGACAGGTTGCTAAGTAAGGATCAATAACCCCTCTCTCTCAAAGCTCATCTCTAAGGGGAAAAATGGATAATTAGAGACAAGAATCAGGTCAGGAATCTTTTCCTTTTTCAGCATCTTAATTCTGTTTTATTGCAGAAGGTTGCTATTGAGCTTACAGAATTAAAGTCCTTTGGGGGAATGGTGGCAGAGATGCTGGGATCTGAGATGTACCTTGAACATTCCCATGGCTTTTACTGGAACTAGCTGTCTTTTATTTGAGTTCAGGAATGCAATGCCTTCAGCTGAAATCAAAGACTGACTCAATTCAACTTCATGGATAAAGAGAAAAATGGAAATAGATGACCCAAGAGAATTTACAACTATTTCCTGACATAAGCCATTGGTTTATTTTGAGTCTTAGAAAGGACTTGCCATTTTGTAATCATTAGGGAAATATTTGATGAGCAGTTTCCAGTATCCTTAGGAATAACCTGATAATTTTTTTGAAGAATGTCTCATGAAACCTCAGACTTGCCATGAGACTGCAGCTGAGTTCACTGACAGAATGACTTTCGATCTCCATCCTAACAACCAGCACATTTATGAATTCTGAATTGTTTCCATTTTCCATCTGGGGCATCTACAACCACTTGGTTTCTCGTCTCAACCTCATTCCTCTTGGGTACAGACCTACGAGTAGAATTTCTGAGTCCTACCTTAAACTCTAAATTTAACTTTTTTAGGAAGTGAACAATTTTCCCAAATGAGTGCACTATTTCACATTCCCACCAGCAGTGTATGAGGTGACTGTAAATTCTGAACACAGCAACTAGAGATGTGGTACCTAATAAGGTAGCCATGAGCCATGTATGGCTATTGAGCATTTGAAATGTGTGTAGTCCTAATTGAGAAAAATACATGATGAATTTCCAAGACTTAGTATGAAAAAAGCAATGTAAAATATGCCATTAATCAAAGTTTGTGTTTTTTTACACATTGAAAGTATAATATTTTGATATACTGGTTTAAGCAAAATATATTATTAAAATGAATTTTACCTGCAATTTTTACTTTTTTAGTACAACAGAAAATCTCAAGTTACGTAGGTAATTATAACATGAAAATACAGTAGTGAGAGTAATCCTTGAAACACTGAACTATCACTCTTCTACTTAAAACTCTCCAATGGCTTCTCATCTCACTCAGAATGAGGTCTGAAATACTTATAATGGTCTGTAAGACCCTGACACCCTGGACTGCTACCATTTCCTGCTATTGTCCTCCTTGCTCACTTACACCACACTGGCCTCAGGGCCTTTACACTTGCCATTTCCTCTGTATGAAATGATATTCTCTAAGATATCCACTTGGCTTGTTCCCATATTTTTGTTAGGATTCAGCTAAAATATTACCTCATTGGTAAAGGCTTCCTGACCACCCTATTATTTAAATACCCCTATTCCACACTGCCTCTCTGCCCTCTTTCCCTACCTTTTCTCCATATTTGTTCATCACCATTTACAAAGATATTTATCTTCTAACCAATTCTCTTCCTCAAGAATTTAAGCTCCAGGGAACAGTCTTTGGCATTTTGTACTAATGAATCGTCAATGCAGAAAACAGTGTCTGAAGTGTGGTGGGTATTCCAGAAATATCTCTTGAATGAAATTTGAATAAGCAATAACTTATATAATTATATGGGATTGGTTTTCATTATTTTCATTTTAGAGATGAAAAAATTGAGGCAATGACAAGTTCGTGACTTCTACAAGACTATCTAGTTTAGAGTTAGGGGTTTTGAACTGGAAACTCAAACCTTGAATTTGCAAATCAATAATCTAATCACTGGATGGAGGTAATGAGATTTCTTTCATAAATGTTTTCAAGTTTTTACTATGGATCAGGTACTATTTTGGTGATACGTCACAGTCGTTATCTATTCTAATAGGACAACAGCTTCACTTTAAGATAACACTTAAAAATTTTGTCAGTCAAATGTTTTAATCAGCCATAAAAATTCTTTGTAAAGTAAGAATCATGTTCCGGTCAAGTACATCTAATAGAATAGTTCTAAATTGGTGGTGAGATACTGTAAAGTTCTATTCAAATGTGATGTACTGAGCCATTAACATAATGATAGTGTGTCCTCAAAGTGTATTTCTTGAATGTTTGAGCTTTCTTTTGGCCAGCAGGATTTCTATGATTCCCCTCATTTTTATCAATAATAGTATCTCTTCTTCACAGTCTGTCTCCCTTGGCTTTTGAACATAAATTATCAACAAAAGCAACTTCACTCACTTGTGGGTTGAATTCCACATTAGAATTTGCATTTTGTTACCTGCTCCTGGACTGATTCTGAGGTAGGAGCTGTCCCTGTTCCAGGTGATGTGCCTATCAAGGTACACTCAGAGAAAGGTACTTCAGAGTGTTCTGAGCTCTGTCATCAAGTGAGTGACAGCTAAAAAATTAAGCTAATCTTACATTTTAAGTCATACAAAGCAGTTATCCAAATGCAAACTTTGAAAATGTCTTTGCTGGTTAATCACTCTAGTGAGTCACTCTAAAATGTGGATTATTGGGGTGCCTGGGTGGCTCGGTCGGTTGAGCGTCCGACTTCGGCTCAGGTCATGATCTCACGGCCCTTGAGTTCGAGCCCCGCGTCGGGCTCTGTGCTGACCGCTAGGAGCCTGCAGCCTGTTTCAGATTCTGTGTCTCCCTCTCTCTCTGCCCCTCCCCTGTTCATGCTCTCTCTCTGTCTCAAAAATAAATAAACGTTGAAAAAAAAATTAAAAAAATAAATAAATAAAATGTGGATTATTTCCTACAAGCTACTGGTATGTTTTTGCAAGTGCATGTGCAAGGAAGACTACTTTATTGAAGGCAGAAAACCTTCCCAAGGCCATTCAAATAACAGGCACACTTACCACTAACATTTTTTACCCACTATTTGAACCAAAGATTTCATATTCCTACTTGCTAGTTTTTCTATGTACTAGAACACAAAACTCAACCTAAGGAGTGTAGACCAAGTTGAGAAAAGAAAAATTATAATTTGAGAAGGAAAAACAAGACTTGAAGAACAGACTGAATTAATAATATTTCCCCTATTGTTCATTGAATAGTTGCCTTGACAATACTTATTGTGTTCAGTGTTTTATTGTAACTAGGGTATTGGGAACTGGGAATGCATGTTATCTTAGAAACAATCTCACAAACGCTGGCTAGATTCCCAAGGAGTCCACCAAAGCTCATTTAACTCATGATGTAAGTAATTGTGAATGAGATAAATGAATGCCGGGAATAAGTATTTCTTTAAAATATACTAAGTGTTCAAACATCTCCAGAAGCTAAAAATCTTTAAATGTAGATATAAAATGTAATATAAATTAAAAAGTAAATAAAATCACTGACACACTGATTGAGTTGTGGTGGTAGATAGAGTCCAGAGGAGATTTTGTTTGGGACTTTGGTCATTTCCAAGGACTGTAGAGGCTAAGACACTATATTTTGATTGTGCCTTATTTTGCCTCTGAGAAGTTGTCTTTTTTTTGGTCAAAGTATCTCAACCACACATATTAATTTCTTGTCCATTAGCTATATAATTTTTTTAATTCCTAAATGGACTTCACGTACTCTATTTTAGAAGGTTTGCACTTAGGAGCACCTGGGGGGCTCAGTCAGTTGAGTGTCTGACTCTTGATTTCAGCTCAGGCCATGATCTCATAGTTTTGTGAATTCAAGCCCCACAAGGGGCCCTGCACACTGATGCACAGAGCTTGCTTGGGATTCTCTTACTCTCTCTTTGTATTTCCCCCCCCCCCCCCCCCAACGCATGCTCTCTCTCAAAGTAAATTAATATTTAAAAAATTTTTTTAAATGTTTGTTCTTAGAAATACATAGAATGTATTCAATTGCTAAGGCAAAATTTCTTAGCTATCTTGGATTTTTTATAGTCGCATAGTTTGTTCTGCCCTAGGGTGTGCATACATGTGTGCTTATTTATTTATCTATTTATTTATTTATTTATTTATTTGACTTTCAGCATTCCTTTTTCAAGTTCTCAGCTTGATTTCATACTATAGCCAAGTAGAGTTAGAAATCACACCAATCTGTGTCAGGCCAACTGCAAGTTTTCTCCCTCCAGGAAGGCCTTCTAGTTGATACTTGTATTCTTAGACTCCTTGGCCTCACCCCATTAAGATCAAGGCTAATAACTGCCTAGAAGGCAGAGTTTCTCTCACTGTAGTTGGCCAAGAATCCAAAATGGACCTCTAGTGACACAGTGGAGTCATTTTTTTATTTGGAGTCAGGTGGCCCTAGACTTTAATCCAAGTGTTTTCTCCTTACTGGGTAGCCTTAATAAATCATTTCACTTCTCTGGGCCTCAGTGGTCTCATCTGCTAAGGAAGGATCTTAAAACGCCACATAGTTCTTCTAAAACACCATGAAAAGTTATAAGCACATAGATGGAAGGTGTTTAATAAGTGTTAGTTTTCCTCTCTTGCTTCTTTCTGTACCTCTACTGTGGAAACCCCCAGAATGGAGAAAGCAGACACCCAGACAGGAAATACTACTACAGGAAAGAGGTCCTAAGAGCCCTGTTTCCCTAGGAGGGTCCAGGTGCTCTTCCCTCTGCCAAAAGCCGGAAAAGGAAAAGCTCTGGGTCTGTGGGGGGGGAAACTCAATGCTGCTTCAGAGGATTGTGCAGAGAGACCTATGTGAAGGTTAGCACCAAGGAAGAGAAATGGGGGTTAAAAAAACAGGCATTAGCTTTACTTTCCAAACCCAGTGCCTTGGCTCAGGACTGTAGACAGTCTGGAGGAAGCCTTTGTCAAAATGGTATGCCCAGAAAGAGACTTTTTGGCAATTTTTCTGTTTGAAGAGGGTATCCTTTTCAAGAACAAAAAGGCAGCACTGCCAAGTGTTAGCAGAGGCCTTGATGAGTAAGCCTCATTGTCAGTTATCTTGGAGCAGTTCATATCCCACAGGAAAAGGGAATTTTCACTTTAGAGTGGGAGGAAGGATGAAATCTTTCCTGATCCAGCCTATGGAATGGGTAATTCCTATACTAGGTATTTGCAAATTAATGACTAATTATTATAAATGATCATATATGGGGATTCTATATTTATCACTATTTATATTTTAAGCCCTGAATTTAATGAATTAGATCCAAATTCACCAAAGAAACACCCTATACCATTTTGATCTGTAGAACTGGAAACCTCAAGTTTTTAAATTAAGCTCTTTATTTGGAGAAAACTGTGGAGTTACCTACACTTGTAAGAAATCATTCAGAGAGAACCTGTATATCCTTCACCAAGTTTTCCCCAGTGGCAAACCTTGTAAAATATGATACAATAACACAATCAGCATATTATACATGGTTTCAATCAAGATACAGAGTATTTTCCTTACCACAAGAATCACCCATATAATACTGCCCTTTAGAGGGACACTCACACTCCCTCCTTAAACCTAGCAACCACTCATCTGTTCTCCCTTTCTATCCTGTCATCATTTCAAGATTATGATATAAATAGAATCATCAAATTTAGAATCCTTTGAGATTTTTTTCCCCCACTTGGAAAAAAAGGAGACTGATCATGGACAGTGGTCAAGGCTGTTCTATGTATCAGGAGCTCATTCCTTTTTATTGCTAGGTAATATCCATTGTATGGGCAGACCATACTTCAATATGTTTGACCTCTCATCTATTGAAGAGCATATGGGCTGTTTCCAGCTTTCAGTTATTACCCATAGACATTTGCTGCTATAAGAATTGGTGTATAGGTTTACATGACCATGTATCATCATTTCTCAGAGATAAACACTCAGGAGTGCTAGGTCATATGGCAAGCACATGCTTGATTTAAGAAACTACCATACTTTTTTCCAAAGTGGCTTAGCATTCCCACCAATGACATATGACTAATCTCTATCTTTGTCAGCATTAGTTTTGTCACTGTGTTCTATTTCAGCCATTCTGAGAGGTATGTAATGATATCTCATAGTGGTTTCAATGCATATTTCTCCAATGGCTAATGCTGGATATCTTTTCATGTATTTATTTATTTTTGTCCATTTGTATATTCTTGTTAGTAAAATACCTCTGTCTTCTTCCTATTTTCCTTGTTACTGCCAATCATGTATACATGTTTCAGATCCTTGGGTGGTCCCCACTGATACAGTGGGTAAGAAAGGGCTCATTACTGGCCAGCAGGAATGAAAGTCCCAGATCCCCCACCTGGCCTTCTCTGATACCATTCTGATAGGTGCTGGAGCACCTGGTATGACTTCATGAGGATGTGTCTAGGCTCAATACTCAGACTTTGCTGGCTTGAAGATGGAGTCAGGTTTTTTTTCTACGGTATTTAGCTGAGTTACAGATTTATTTAAAGTTCTCTGTCTTGCAAGGATGCTCTTTGCTAGTCATATGGCTAGAGAGAAAGGCTGCCCCTCCATTCTGTTTTGTTTTTGTGGGAACTCATTTGTTTTGTGAGGCAAAAGGAATACCCAACAACATTACTACTCTATCATGCTTCAAGTTCTCAGGTTTCTAGCTGATTTGCCTTCTTATCTCCAGCTTCCAGAGTCTAAGTATGTTTGTTTTATATATATAATGTCAAGAGATTTTAGTTGTACATAAAGGGAAAAAGAGGGCTACTCTATCATGCTCGAAGAGGAATCCCTCAACACACATCATAGGTTTTGTAAGTGATTCTGTAAAGGACATTGTGCTTATTAATAACTTTGACATATTTAGAACTTGATCTTGTCATAGTTACCCTTTTGTGTATTTATAAAAAATCTTGAAATTCAGGGAAGGGCCAGGATGGTGGAATAGCATGGAAGTCTTTTCTGCATCTTGCATCCATGAAATGCAGCCAGATCAACACTAAACCATCTTGCACACCTAGAAAGCTGATTTGAGTATTAACACAATAATCTGCACAACCTGAACCACAGAACTCAGCAGGCAAGGTTCCAGCAGACCCCAGAGAACAACCACAGTCATTGGGGCTGGAACAAGGTCGTTAAGGTTGAAGCCTGGTGCCAGGTATGTGTTGTGATTTTCCTTATCCCTGAAACACTGCTACCCAATTGCATGAACTTTTTCTGGAGCAGACTGGCACCTAGCCGCAGTCTCTGGGCATCAGCAACAGCATGGTCCTGTGAATGTTCCTGAGTGTGGCCACTACTGGGCTGCTCACTGAGACCCTCCCCCAGAAGGTCTGAACGGGTGAAAGCCACAGTCCCTCAGAAGTGAGAGGATGGGAAACACAGCTGCATCTGAGATAAAACTCAGGAGGGAGGTGTCATCTGGCAACCTGATGGCTTGGTCATGGACAGTGTAAAAGCAGGGAGTGGATGGAAGCCGGAGACAAAGGACAGGTGTGCGATTGCTGATTGGGGATGACAGAGTTCCAATACTAGAGATTGGGTAGCTGGGTGACGCCATTTTCACCCCTCCCAGGCATGCACATACACACCTACAAGTGTCACAACAATCCACCCCAGTTAGTTAAGCAGCGCCATCTAGTGGAAAACGGAGCCATTACACTAAGCCTCGCCCAACCAGGTCAACTTCTCTCTTCATGAACACCACAAGTCTCTCTGCCTGCTTAGTTTACAGACTATAAAGTGCTTCACAGTTTGATTTCTAGGGGAAAACGATGTAATTCCAATCGTATTTCAGTCTGTTTACTGATCCATCTATTCAATTTTTTCTTATCTTTTCTTTTATTTTTCTTGAATACATAGAGAAAAAATTTACTTTTATTTTCAATATTAAAAATTATTTTCTTTAATTTTTTCCACTATTTTTAATTTTTTGTAAATTTTTCAAATTCTACTTTACTTCAATCATTTCATTTTATTCTATTTCATTGTATTCATCTTTTCAAATTTTCAAACATCTTTTTTTCCTTTTTTTGTCTTTCCCTTTTTTCTCTAATCTATCAAGCTCCTTTCAACAAGCAGACCAAAATACATCTAGGATCTAGCATCATTTATTTGATTGTTTTGTGTGTTGTTTTTAATTTTCTAATTTTATTTTTTTTACATTATTAATTCCTTCTCTTCTTTCAAAATGACAAAATAAAGGAATGCACCCCAAAAGAAAGAGCAGGAAGAAACGACAGCCATGAACTTAATTAACACAGATACAAGCAAGATGCCTGAACCAGAATTTAGAATCACGATAATAAGAATACTAGCTGGGGTTGAAAATAGATTAGAGTCCCTTTCTGCAGAGATAAAAGATGAAAAAAGATACTCAGGATGAAATAAAAAATGTTGTAACTGAGGAGCAATCTCGAATGGATGCCACAGCGGCAAGGAGAGATGAGGCAGAACATAGAGTCAGCGATATAGAGGACAAACATATGGAGAAAAATGAAACAGAAAAAAAGAGGGAGACTAGACAAAGAGCATGGTTTAAGAATTAGAGAAATCAGTGGCTAATTAAAAAGGAACAACATCAGACTTATAGGGGTCCCAGAGGAGGAAGAGAGAGAAAAAAGGGTAGAAGGGTTGTGAGCAAATCATAGGAGAAAACTTTCCTAACCTGGGGAAAGACACAGACATCAAAATCCAGGAAGCACAGAAAACTCCCATTAGATTCAACAACAACCAACCATCAACAAGGTATATCATAGTCAATTTCACAAAATACTCATGCAAGGGAAGAATCATGAAAACAGCAAGGAAAAAACAGTCCTTAACCTACAAGGGAAGGGAAGTCCTTAACCTACAACCTCAGGCTTGAGGCAGACCTATCCACAGAAACTTGGAAGGCCAGAAAGGAGTGGCAGGATATATTCAATGAGCTCAGTCAGAAAAATACACAGCCAAGAATTCTTTATCCAGAAAGGCTGTCATTCAAAATAGAAGGAGAGATTAAAAGTGTCCCAGACAAACAAAAATTAAAGAAGTTTGTGACCACTAAACCAGCCCTGCAAGAAATTTTAAAGGGGACTCTCTGAGGGAAGAGAAGACAAAAGAAAAAAAAAAGACCAAAAGCAACAAAGGCTAGAAAGCACCAGAGAACACCAGTGGAAACTCAAACTCTACAGGTAACATAGTGATAATAAATTTGAATCTTTCAGGACTTACATGTCAATAGACTAAATGCTCCAATCAACAGGCATAGGGTAACAGAATGGATAAGAAAACAAGATCCAACTATATGCTATTTACAAAAGACCCACTTTAGACCTAAAGACACCTTCACATTGGAAATAAGGGGATGGAAAACCATCTATTATGCTAATTGTGGACAAAAGAAAGCCAGTGCAGTTATACTTATATCTGACAATCTAGATGTAAAAATAAAGACAGTAAGAAGAGATGAAGAAAGGCATTATATCATAATTAAGGGGTCTATCCATCAAGGGGTCTATCTACCTAACAGTTGTAAACATTTATGTTCCAAATGTGTAAGCACCCAAGTATATAAATCAATTAATCACAAACATAAAAAAACTCATTGATAATAATACCATAATGATAGGGGACTTCAACATCCCATTTACAGCAATGGACACATCATCTAAACAGAAAATCAACAAGAAAACAATGGCTTTGAATGATACAGTGGACCAGATGGACGTAACAGATATATTCAAAACATTTCATCTTCAAGCACCAGAATATACATTCTTCTCCAGTGCACATGAAACTTTCTCCAGAATAGATCACATACTGGGACACAAATCAGCCCAAGTGCAAAAAGATCGAGATCATATTATGCGTATTTTCAGACCACAACACTATGAAACTTGAAATCAACCACAAAAAAGATTTGGAAAGGTAACAAATACTTGGAGACTAAACAACAACCTACTAAAGATTGAATGGACTAACCAAGAAGTTAAAAAGGAAATTAAAAAGTAGATGCAAGTCAATGAAAATGATAACACCACAGCCCAAAACCTCTGGTATGCACAAAGGTGGTCATTGGAGGGAAGATTATAGCAATCCAGGCCTTCCTAAGGAAGGAAGAAAGATCTCATATACACAACCTAACCCTATGTCTTAAAGAGTTGGAAAAAGAACAGCAGATAAAACCCAAAACAGCAGAACACAGGAAATAATAAAGATTAGAGCAGATATCAATGTTACCAAAACCAAAACCACAGAGCAGATCAATGACACCAGGAGCTGGTTCATTGAAAGAACTAACAAAATTGATAAACCATTAGCCAGTTTGATCAAAAAGAAAAAGAACCCAAATAAATAAAATCAATAATGAAAGAGGAGAGATCACAACTAATGTAATAGAAATACTAACAATAATAAGAAAATATTACCAGCAATTATATGCCAATAAAATGGACAATCTGGAAGAAATGGACAAATTGGTAGAAACATATACACTACCAAAACTGACACAGGAAGAAATAGAAAATTTGAACAGAACCATAACCAGTAAAGAAATCAAATCAGTAATCAAAAATCTCCCAAAGAACAAGAGTCCAGGGCCAGATGGCTTTCCAGGGGAATTCTACCAAACATTTAAGGAAGACTTAATGCCTATTCTCTTGAAGCTGTTCCAAAAAGTAGAAATGGAAGGAAAACTTCCAAACTCTTTCTATGAAGCCAGCATTACCTTGATTCCAAAACCAAAGACCCCACTAAAAAGGATAACACTATAGACCAATTCCCCTGATGAACATGGATGCAAAAATTTTCAACAAGATATTAGCCAACTGGATCCAACAACACATTAAAAAAATCATTCACCATGACAAAGTGGGATTTATACCTGGGATGCAGGGATGGTTCAACATCCACAAAACAATCAATGTGATTCATCAAAACAATAAAAGAAAGGACAAGAACCACATGATCCTCTCAATAGATGCAGAGAAAGCATTTGACAAAATACAGCATCCTTTCTTGATAAAAACCCTCAAGAAAGTAGGGACAGAAGGAGCATACCTTGAGATCATAAAAGCCATATATGAAAGACCCAACACTAATATCATCCTCCATGGGGAAAACCTGAGATCTTTCCCCCTAAGGTCAGGAACAAGATAGGGATGTCCACTCTTGCCACTGTTATTCAACATAGTATTGGAAGTCTTAGCCTCAGCAATCAGACAACACAAAGAAATAAAAGGCATCCAAATTGGCCAGGAGAACGTCAAACTTTCACTCTTCACAGATGACAAGATACTCTATATGGAAAACCCAAAAGATTCCACCAAAAAAACTGCTAGAACTGATCTATGAATTCAGCAAAGTGGCAGGATATAAAATCAATGCACAGAAATTGGTTGTATTCCTATATACCAATAATGAAGCAACAGAAAGAGAAACCAAGGAATCAGTCCCATTTATAATTGCATCAAAACTCATAAAATACCTAGGAATAAACCTAACCAAAAGGTGAAAAATCTATACACTGGAAACTATAGAAAGCTTATGAAAGAAACTGACGAAGACACAAAAAAATGAAAAAAATGTTCCATGCTCCAGGATAGGGAAGAAAAAATATTGTTAAAATGTCAATACTACCAAAAGCAATCTACATATTCAATGCAATCCCTATCAGAGTAACACAAGCAATCTTCACAGAGCTAGAACAACTAATCCTAAAATCTGTATGGAACCAGAAAAGACCCCAAATAATCAAATCAATCTGGAAAAAGAAAACCAAAGCATGAGGCATCACAATCCCAGATTTTAAGTTGTATTACAAAGCTGTAATCATCAAGACAGTATGGTAATGGCACAAAAACAGACACTCAGTCAATGAAACAGAATAGAGAACCCAGAAATGGACCCAGAAATGTATGGCTAACTAGTATTTGACAAATCAGTTAAGAATATCCAATAGAATAAAGACAGTGACTTCAACAAGTGGTGCTGGGGAAACTGGTCAATGACGTGCAGAAAAATAAAACTGGACCACTTTTTTTTTAATGTTTATTTTTGACAGAGAGACAGAGTGTGAGTGGGGGAGGAGCAGAGAGAGAGGGAGACAGAATCTGAAGCAGGCTCCAGGCTCTGAGCTGTCAGCACAGAGCCCGATGCGGGGCTCGAACTGACGAACCATGAGATCATGACCTGAGCCAAAGTTGGACGCTTACCAACTGAGCCACCCAGGCACCCCTAATCTGGACGACTTTCTTACACCATACACTAAAATAAACTCAATATGGATGAATGGTGTAAACATAAGACAGGATGTCATGAAAATCCTCAAGGAGAAAGCAGGCAAAAACCTCTTTGACCTTGGCTGCAGAAACTTCTTACTCAACACGTCTTCCAGAGGCAAGGGAAACAAAAGCAAAAATGAACCATTGGGACCTCATGAAAATAAAAATCTTCTGCACAGCGAAGGAAACAATTAGCAAATCTAAAACACAACTGATGGAATGGGAGAAGATACTTGCAAATGACTTATCAGATAAAAGGTTAGTATCCAAAATCTATAAAGAACTTACCAAAATCAACACCCAAAAAGCAAATAATCCAGTGAAGGAATGGGCAAAAGACATGAATAGACACTTCTCCAAAGAAGACATCCAGATGGCCAACCAACACATGAGAAAATGCTCAACATCACTCATAATCAGGGAAATACAAATCAAAACTACAATGAGATACCACCTCACACCTGTCAGAATGGCTAACATTAACAACTCAGGCAACAACAGATGTTGGCAAGGATGTGGAGAAAGAGGATCTCTTTTGCACAGCTGGTGGGAATGCAAACTGGTGCAGCCACTCTGGAAAACAGTATGGAGGTTTCTCAAAAAATTAATAGAACTACCCTACAACCCAACAATTGCACTACTGGGTATCTATCCAAAGGATACAGGTGTGCTGTTTCAAAGGGGCATATACAGAGCAGAATAGACTCTCTGGAGCCAAGCGTAGACAAGAGGCCCACGGAAGAGGGTAGGAAGGGTGGAGAGGTGGTGCGCACTACACGGACTGGTGGGAGGGACCTGGGGCAGTGGAGGGGCAGCCCGCCTGGCAAGGCAGAGCCCCCAAGTCTGACTTGCAAAAGCAGAGGGGCCAGATGGAGTGTGTTTTGACAGCCAGCGGGACTTAACATCTGGAATGTTGTAAGTCAACAGCTCTGCTCTGAGAGTGGGAGGGCTAGAGGACAATGGGAGGGAGAGCTGTTGAGCCCCAGAGGACAGAGCTCAGCTTGGCGGGGAACATAGGTGCTCACCAGTGCTGTCTCCCTTGCCCACCCCCTAGCCAAAATCCCAAAGGGAACCAGTTCCATTAGGGAACTTACTAGCACCATGCAAACACCCAACGCTGTGCTTCTGTGGATCCATCCCTCTGATGGGTCTGCCTCCCTCCCAGTGCCATAGGGCCCCTCCGGAAGTGGACCACTGAAGGCAAAGCAAGCTGAGTCTGCCCCTCCCGCCCCTGTGCACCTCGCAGATCCACCCCGGCTAATACACCAGCTCTAATAGAAGCAGCACCACAAGCCTGGCAGTGTGCAAGTAGCCCAGACAAGAGCCACACCATTCCACAGTGAGTCCTGCCCCTGGGAGAGGGGAAGATAAGGTACACACCAGTCTGACTGTGGCCCCAGTGGTGGGCTGGTGGCAGACATCAGGACTGACTGCGGCCCCGCCCACCAAAGCAAGTTACTCCAGACAGCACAGGGGAAGAGCCCTGAAGTTCTGTGCCACTCCAGGGACTAACCAAAATGACAAACGGAAGAATTCTCCTCAAAATAAACTCCAGGAAGTGGCAACAGCTAATGAAATGATCAAAAATGATTTAAGCAATGTAACAGAAAATGATTTAAAATAATAGTCATAAAATTAATCACTGGGCTTCAAAAAAGTATAGAGGACAGCAGAGAATCTATTACTACAGAGATCAAGGGACTAAGAAACAGTCAGAAGTAGCTAAAAAATGCTATAAATGAGCTGCAAAATAAAATGGAGGTGACCACAGCTCGGATTGAAGAGGCAGAGGAGAGAATAGGTGAATTAGAAGATGAAATTATGGAAAAAGATGAAGCTGACAAAAAGAGATATAAAAATATCCAGGAATATGAGGGGAGAATTAGAGAACTAAGTGACACAATTAAACGCAATAACATACGCATAATTGGGATTCCAGAGGAGGCAGAGACAGGGAAAGGTGCTGAAGGTGTACTTGAAGAAATCATAGCTGAGAACTTCCCTGGTCTGGGGAAGGAAAAAGGCATTGAAATCCAAGAGGCACAGAGAACTCCCTTCAGACCTAATTTGAATCGATCTTCTGCACAACATATCATAGTCAAACTGGCAAGATACAAGGATAGAGAATTCTGAAAGCAGCTAGAGATAAACATGCTCTAACATATAAAGGGAGACCAATAAGACTTGTGACGGATTTATCTATTGAAACTTGGCAGGCCGGAAACGAATGGCAGGAAATCTTCAATGTGATGAACAGAAAAAACATGAAGCCAAGAATCCTTTATCCAGCAAGTCTGTCATTTAGAATAGAAGGAGAGATAAAGGTCTTCCCAAACAAACAAAAACTGAAAGAATTCATCACCACTAAACCAGCCCTACAAGAGATCCTAAGGGGGATCCTGTGAGACAAGGTACCAGAGACATCACTACAAGCATGAAACCTACAAACATCACAATGACACTAAACCCGCATCTATCTATAATAACGCTGAATGTAAATGAACTAAATGCTCCAACCAAAAGACATAGGGTATCAGAATGGATAAAAAAACAAGACCCATCTATTTGCTGTCTACAAGAGACTCATTTTAGAAGTCAGTACACCTTCAGACTGAAAATAAGGGGATGGAGAACTATCTATCATGCTACTGGAAGTCAAAAGAAAGCTGGAATAGCCATACTTATATCAGACAAACTAGATTTTAAATTAAAGGCTGTAACAAGAGATGAAGAAGGGCATTATATAATCATTACAGGGTCTATCCATCAGGAAGACCTAACAATTATACATGTCTATGTGCCAAATACGGGAGCCCACAAATATTTAAAAATATTAATCACAAACATAAGCAACCTTATTGATAAGAATGTGGTAATTGCAGGGGACTTTAACACTCCACTTACAACAATGGATAGATGATCTAGACACAGGATCAATAAAGAAACAGGGGCCCCGAATGATACATTGGATCAGATGGACTTGACAGATATATTTAGAACTCTGCATCCCAAAGCAACAGAATATTCTTTCTTCTTGAGTACACATGGAACATTCTCCAAGATAGATCACATACTGGGTCACAAAACAGCCCTTCATAAGTATACAAGAATTGAGATCATACTATGCATACTTTCAGACTACAATGCTATGAGGCTTGAAATCAACCAGAGGAAAAAGTCTGGAAAACCTCCAAAAGCATGGAGGTTGAAGAACACTCTACTAAAGAATTAATGGGTCAACCAGGCAATTAGAGAAGAAATTAAGAAATATATGGAAAAAAATGAAAATGAAAATGAAAATAAAACAATCCAAATGCTTTGGGATGCAGCGAAGGCAGTCCTGAGAGGAAAACACCTTGCAATCCAGGCCTGTCTCAAGAAACAAGAAAAATCCCAAATACAAAATCTAACAGCACACCTAAAGGAAATAGAAGCAGAACAGCAAAGACACCCCAAACCCAGCATAGGAAGAGAAATAATAAAAAGCAGAGCAGAAATAAGCAATCCAGAATCTAAAAAAAACTGAAGAGTAGATCAATGAAACCAAGAATTGGTTTTTTGAAAAAATAAACAAAATTGATAAACCTCTAGCCAGGCTTCTCAAACAGAAAAGGGAGCTGACCCAAATAGATAAAATCATAAATGAAAATGGAATTATTACAACCAATCCCTCAGAAATACAAGCAATTATCAGGGAATACTATCGAAAATCATATGCCAACAAACTGGACAACCTGGAAGAAATGGACAAACTCCTAAACACCCACACACTCCCAAAACTCAAACAGGAAGAAATAGAAAGCTTGAACAGACCCATATCGAGTGAACAAATTGTATCAATTATCAAAAATTTCCCAACAAATAAGAGTCCAGGATGGCTTCCCAGGGGAATTCTACCAGACATTTAAAGCAGAAATAATACATATCCTTCTGAAGCTATTCCAAAAAATAGAAAGGGAAGGAAAGCTTCCAGACTCATTCTATGAAGCCAGTATTACTTTGATTCCTAAACCAGACAGAGACCCAGTAAAAAAAGAGAACTATAGACCAATATCCCTGATGAATATGAATGCAAAAATTCTCAATAAGATATTAGCAAATTGAATTCAACAGCATATAAAAAGAATTATTCACCATGATCAAGTGGGATTCATTCCTGGGATGCAGGGCTGGTTCAACATTCGCAAACCAATCAACGTGATACATCACATTAATAAAAGAAAAGATAAGAACCAGAGGATCCTGTCAATCGATGCAGAAAAAGCATTTAACAAAATTCAGCATTCTTTCTTAATAAAAACCCTCGAGAAAGTCGGGATAGAAGGAACATACTTAAACCTCATAAAAGCCATTTATGAAAAGCCCACAACTAATATCACCCTCAATGGGGAAAAACTGAGAGCTTTCTCCCTGAGATCAGGAATGCGACAGGGATATCCACTCTCACCGCTGTTGTTTAACATAGTGTTAGAAGTTCTAGCATCAGCAATCAGACAACAAAAGGAAATCAAAGGCATCAAAATTGGCAAAGATGAAGTTAAGCTTTCATTTTTTGCAGATGACATGATATTATACATGGAAAACCCGATAGACTCCACCAAAAGTCTGCTAGAACTGATATATGAATTCAGCAATGTCACAGGATACAAAATCAATCTACAGAAACCAGTTGCATTCTTATACACTAATAATAAAGCAACAGAAAGACAAATAAAGAAACTGATCCAATCCACAATTGCACCAAGAAGCATAAAATACCTAGGAATAAACCTAACCAAAAATGTAAAAGATCTGTATGCTGAAAACTATAGAACGCTTATGAAGGAAATTGAAGATGATATAAAGAAATGGACAAACATTCCGTGCTCATGGATTGGAAGAATAAATATTGTTAAAATGTCAATACTACCCAAAGCTATCTACACATTCAATGCAATCCCAATCAAAATTGCACCAGCATTCTTCTCGAAGCTACAACAAGCAATCCTAAAATTCATATGGAACCATAAAAGACCCCGAATAGCCAAAGTAATTTTGAAGAAGAAGACCAAAGCAGGAGGCATCACAATCCCAGACTTTAGCCTCTACTACAAAGCTGTCATCATCAAGACAGCATGGTATTGGCACAAAAACAGACACACAGACCAATGGAATAGAATAGAAACCCCAGAACTAGACCCACAAAAGTATGGCCAACTAATCTTTGACAAAGCAGGAAAGAACATCCAATGGAAAAAAGACAGTCTCTTTAACAAATGGTGCTGGGAGAACTGGACAGCAATATGCAGATGGATGAAACTAGACCACTTTCTTACACCATTCACAAAAACAAACTCAAAATGGATAAAGGACCTGAATGTGAGACAGGAAACCATCAAAACCCTAGAGGAGAAAGCAGGAAAAACCTCTCTGACCTCAGCTGCAGCAATTTCTTACTTGACACATCCCCAAAGGCAAGGGAATTAAAAGCAAAATGAACTATTGGGACCTCATGAAGATAAAAAGCTTCTGCACAACAAAGGAAATAATCAACAAAACTAAAAGGCAACCAACAGGATGGGAAAAGATATCTGCAAATGACATATCAGAGAAAGGGCTCTAGTATCCAAAATCTATAAAGAGCTCACCAAACTCCACATCCAAGAAACAAATAACCCAGTGAACAAATGGGCAGAAAACATGAATAGACACTTCTCTAAAGAAGGACATCCCGATGGCCAACAAGCACATGAAAAGATGCTCAACGTCACTCCTCATCAGGGAAATACAAATCAAAACCACACTCAGATATCACCTCACGCCAGTCAGAGTGGCCAAAATGAACAAATCAGGAGACTATAGATGCTAGAGAGGATATAGAGAAATGGGAACCCTCTTGCACTGTTGGTGGGAATGCAAACTGGTGCAGCCACTCTGGAAAACAGTGTAGAGTTTCCTCAGAAAATTAAAAATAGACCTACCCTATGACCCAGCAATAGCACTGCTAGGAATTTACCCAAGGGATACAGGAGTGCTGATGCATAAGGGCACTTGTACCCCAATGTTTATAGCAGCACTTTTAACAATAGCCAAATTACAGAAAGAGCCTAAATTTCAATCAACTGACGAATGGGTAAAGAAATTATGGTTTATATACACAATGGAATACTACATGGCAATGGGAAAGAATTAAATATGGCCCTTCGTAGCAACGTGGATGGAAGTGGAGAGTGTTATGTTAAGTGAAATAAGTCATACAGAGAAAGACAGATACCGTATGTTTTCACTTTTATGTGGATCCTGAGAAACTTAACAGAAGTCTGTGGGGGAGGGGAAGGAAAAAAAAAAGAGGTTAGAGAGGGAGAGAGCCAAAGCATAAGAGACTTTTAAAAACTCAGAACAAACTGATGGTTGATGGGGAGGGTGGGTGATGGGTATTGAGGAGGGCACCTTTTGGGATGAGCACTGGGTGTTGTATGGAAACCAATTTGACAAAAAATTTCATATAAAGAAAACCAAAACATTAAAAAAAAAACAAAAAAAAACCCCAAAGGGGCACATACACCCCAATGTTTATAGCAGTGCTATCAACAATAGCCAAAGTAGGAAAGAGTTCAAATTTCCATCGATGGATGAATGGATAAAGAAGATGTGGTATACACACACACACACACACACACACACACGCACACTCACGCGCACACACACACACACACACACACAATTGTGGTATTACTCGGCAATCAATGGAGTATTACTCGGCAATCAAAAGGATGAAATCTTGCCATTCGTAACTACATGGATGGAACTAGAGGGTATTATGCTAAGCAATATTACTCAGGGAAAGACAATGATCACTCATATGAGGACTTTAAGGTACAAAAACAGATGAACTGAAGGGAAGCAAAAATAATATAAAAACAGGGAAGGGGACAAAACGTAAGAGACTCTTAAATATGGAGAACAAACAGAGGTTTACTGGAAGGGTTGTGGGAGGGAGGATGGGCTAAATGGGTAAGGGACATTAAGGAATCTACTCCTGAAATCATTGTTGCACAATATACTAGCTAACATGGATATAAATTTAATAAATAAATAAAGAGAAAGGAAAAAAATCTTGAAATTCAGAAAAACTTTCACTGGATTTTGGTTATGTGTGAATACTGACAATATTTATATTGAGAATTATAATAAGGCATCCATAGGGTACGCATTTGACTTTTACTGAATATTTTATATAACCCTCTTTTAAGTGTACTTATTTATCTTGAGGGTGGGGAGGAGCAGAGAGAGAGTGAGATGGAGAATCCCAAGCAGGCTCTGTGCTGTTGGTGCTGAGTCAGACACGGGGCTAGATCTCAGGAATGTTGAGATCATGACCTAAGCCAATATTAAGAGGCAAACCCTTAACCGACTAAGCCACCCAGGTGCCTCTAACCTTTCTTTTTACCCAACTTCTGTTATCTTGAAATTTTCATTATTCTGTGTTTGTGAGTGTGTATGTGTGTGTTTCTCTCATCCTTATTCCATCTACTCATCAGAAATAGATGAAAAATGTCTGGTTTACAAAGGAATGGTATGACTTTCTTCCATGTCAACCTCCTGCCCAGATAGCACTTAGTGATAAAGGGCCAGCCTGTTTAGAATGGGAGATGTTTGTCTTTACGTAGACAGTAGTCAACCTTTGACTTGTTTCAAATGAATAGATATTTCTATGCATTATTACATTATGTGTATACATTCCACTCAAGTTTACCTAGTTTTTAACATTGAAGTTTAATTTACAAACACTTTTTACATTGTCAAAACTCTTGGAACTTTTGGAAGAAATGAGTGTTTCAAATATACCAAAACTCTGCACAAATAAGTATGTATTATAGATACTTATAAGAATTTATTAGTAATTGTAATGAGAGATATGATTGGGGTATTGGGTTTCATATGAGTTATATCTGTGGGATAAGTAGCTAACCTCAAAGTTTCTACAAGAGGTTATAAGGGTCGTGATCACCAGACTGCAAGCTCCCTTACAGCAGGGGCTATGTTGCATTCTTCATGGCCTATCCTATATTTAGTCAATATGTTTGTTGAATGAATAAATCAATGAAAAACATGATTTTACCCTACAGTTGATCTCTCTAGAAATTAAGACGAGAGAGGCCACTTCTATTTGCATGGAAAGACATTTCTTTAACAGAATTCAAAAGTATACTCAGAAAACACCTCTGGGGAACTTCCTAGAAAAGAATTATATACCATGTCAACTCCTACAAAAGGAATGACCCATAGATAAGGAATTACAGACCTGAACTTTCCCTGAAAGTGAAAGGGATCTCTTTGATAAGCTTGGGTGATGATCGAGCCAGACTGGTCCTTCTCTAACCGCTTTCTTTTGCTTTCTTATTGCTGACACTGGAAATTTTCCAGGCCCACAGCTGCACCCTCTACAAAAATGCATTCACGTTTCTCACATGGTTATGGATCTATTGATCTGGCCAGCAGACACTGGTATGCTGTTTGTGCTCAGCAAATGCCAAGTACATCTTTCAGACTTTACCAGGAAACCAAATGCCATCAGGAGCTTTGGCTGTGAATATAGCAACTGACCCTTGAGGGAATGGAATATAAGTGCAGAATGAGAATTTGTAGCTGAAGTTTACATCTTATACCTCCCCACCCTTACCACATGCCATTATTTCTTCTGCCAGCTTCCTGTGTGGCTGGAGGTGATGACAGTGGTGCCCACACCTCTCAAAATGCGTTTAGTCTTATAAAGGAGAAATAATCCACCGACATCCATTACGCCCACTCCCTTATCCCAAGCTAGCATTCCCCTGGAAACTGTATGCAAAGTATTATCTCTATACATACCCTTTAAATTTTGTAAAGAGAGGGTCTCATGGATTTCTTCACATTTTTAGAAGACTTTACTGTCTACATAAATGTGTTATACAATTAGACTCTTAATTAAGGTGGCAGTGGAAAAGAATGATAATATGTTGCCAACAAAATTAAGTCAAGCTGGTTCCTTTGGAGAGATATTAGAAGGCTCAGATGTCTGGATGCTAAGGTTTTATAGGTTCTGTCATAATCTTTGCACCAGGTGAATACTACAGTTAAAAAAATCTCTAAAACTCTGCTGTACATAAAAATATGCATTAACAAGCAGGATTTGAGAATCCTATAAAGAGTATGATGTCTACCAAAAGGAAAGAGCAGAGGAGAAATTATTGAGATTTTAATTGGACTGGCAATGCTGGGAGGGCTCTGTGGAAGTTCACAGTAGCTACCGAGTGAGTACACATACCCCATCTATACACAGAGTAAAAAAAACAAAAGGTAGCCAGCTATGTCAATAGTACAGAAAGCTTTCTTCCCCACTCCCACAATTTGACTAACAAAATTTTGCAGTCCAAAGATGACTAAGTAATGTGATTCTGAAGCCCATGTAACCCCTATCTACTGACAAGATGAAAAAGTTAAAACCTGGTGAAATATGGCAAAGATAAAAAAAAAAGAGATTTTAAGTGGCAGACACACTAAGTAGGGAGAATTTGATCAAGTGTAATAACTAGATTAGGAATTAAAATACCTGTATTAGGGACGCCTGGGTGGCTCAGTCGGTTAAGCGTCCGACTTCAGCCAGGTCACGATCTCGCGGTCCGTGAGTTCGAGCCCCGCGTCAGGCTCTGGGCTGATGGCTCAGATCCTGGAGCCTGCTTCCGGTTCTGTGTCTCCTTCTCTCTCTGCCCCTCCCCCCTTCATGCTCTGTCTCTCTCTGTCTCAAAATAAATAAATGTTAAAAAAAAATTAAAAAAAAAATAATAAAAATAAAATAAAATAAAATACCTGTATTTAACTGTTCAGGAGCAGGCAAAGTGTTTATCAAAACAAAGCTAAGCACAGGGATGGGCAGAACAGACGATAATGCTTCTGAGTAGATACTGGACCCAGTTTTATCACAAGGGATCATCTTATGATCGGGCAATGAACTAAAGAAATATGGAGAGTACCATGTTAGAAAGAATGCAGGGAAGAAGGTTCTAAGTCTAGACATCTGAGTCCTAAGGATATAAGGTTTGCAAAGAAAAGAACATGTGAGGGTAGAGGCAGAGACCAAGAAAGAGAAAGAATCCCAAATAAGCTCTGCACTGTCTGTGCTGAGCCTGAAGCAGGGCTCAATCTCATGAACCATGAGACCATGACCTGAGTCAAAATCTAGAGTTGGATGCTTAATTGACTGAGCCACCGAGGCACACCAGAGTGCTTCTTATTTGTAATGAGTGGAGGCTCAGAGAGCAAAATACAGTGCCTGTAGACATGATCGACAATAAAGTGAGCTGAAAAGAGAGAGGATGGACATAAAGTGACAATATCAAGAATTATTCTTGAGGGTGGTCCTCAACACCACATTAAGCACTGATGTCCACAGCTCCTCTGAGCAAGATTAGTTATACATTTGAATACTTTTCCCTCCAGACTTCTGAAGTCTTAGCTGAGACCCCTGCAATAAAAGATTAATGGAAGAAAAATAAACAGAAGTTTATTCATCTGTATACCTTCCAAGTGACTTAGAATTCAGGCTTAAGGATCATCTTAATAGGGGTGGAGGGATCTTCGGGGACAGTAAACGATTTTTAGAAACGATGAATAGCTCCTTAGTAGATGGAAGGTGTGATAGTTTGTGACACTTGTCTAGATGTGGTGTGGACTTGATTTCTCCTCTCCCATGACAAGAGTCCATCCTCCCTGGTTGATGAAATTATGAGGGAGGAGATTCGTGACGAGTGATTTCTTTTTGGAGGATTTGTTTTTAGACAGCTGACAGAGTTTAGAACAAGCTTTTTACTGCATTTGCTATTTTCCAAGTACCTACAGCTCAAAATAATCCATTTGCCAAAGTGGCATTTTTGGGGGTGGCATATTCTACCTGTCATGTTCTGCTTTGGACCAGACTGGTTAAGACAGTGCATGTTACTCTCCAACAAACCTGAATTTCAGCAAAAGAGATGCTACATGGGGATAAAGGCCAGGGAAACTGCACTCAAGACTCCAATGAGAATTAAATTCCTTCCTAGTCCAGTTGACCACCCATGGTGTTTATACTACCATATTGTTTACACTTATGACTTGCTATTTATGGTTAATGTACATGTTCATAACAAAGCAGCAGCTAATCTCCTCTAGCACAAGAGCACAGAAACCACCAACTTAATAGCATACTTTGTTTTCTCTATGCATCTGGATTTGAGCAAATACAGTGGGCCTTACAACTGCATCAACTCTTCCCTGTCTCCAACTTCTCCATGAGCAATGGGACAGTCACAAGTGTTCCCTCTATTAATCTATGGCCTTGTAAAATTAACTATATTCTGAGCTCAATTTTTCATAAAATGTTCACAGCATTAAAAAAAATAGGTGGCAGAAACACAGAAAAAGTTAAAATATACTATCTTCCCCTCTTATGGACGCAGTGGCAGAAAATAATGCACACATAATTCTATGTAGTTGAGTGTCCATGTAAAGTTTAGGTAATTTTATATAAACAATTAGGTGTATTAAAAGCCAATGCATAATTAACACTGAATGTGTAGTCAACTAGAACAAAAAAGTAAATCACTGCTCTAAGAATACATACTGTCTTAGAAAACATCACCAAAGTATTTTTTTATATATAAGTAACTTAACAGTGTTTTAACATTAGGGATCCTAGAGCAAACTCAAACTTCAGAAGCCATTAAAAATTGATCTTCTGTGTTTGACTGGAAAAGCATATTTTGATTATAAGATAATGTAGTACAGTCATGATCAATTTATTATCTCTCACCAGCTCTTTTTTCTTCCAACTTTCCTAATTTTAAAATTCATAGATATTTCAACAGCAGAGTAATACATCTGTTTCTAATTCATTTACATTTTGTTTGTTGTGATGTTTCATATGAGCTATTAGAAGTTCCAGAAGCTTTGGCTTTTATGGAGGATATTAAGTTTTCTTTCTTTTTTTTTCTCCTTTGAATAAGGCTGGAATACTTTACAAGGAATAAAAACAAACCAGATCTCCAAAGCTTCTAGTTTAATTTGAAATACAACTCAAAAGCTTCAAATAGATTTTTAAAAGGTGATACAGTGTCTCCTTCCAGTCTTGCAGTTAAAGACCTCAAGAGGTCTTATTTTCCAGCCCACCATTACATTGCACTATTTGTTTATTTTTAATATGGAGATGTCTCGATGAATGCTGTGATTTTATTGGACAATGGCAATCTTTCTAAGAGGAAGTTTGAAAACTCAGAGATCTCAGAGCTGTTTTAGAAAAGGACATCTTCAACAAGTTCAGAAATAAGTCACCCTTTACTTTGCAAAAAGTCTAAGTGCTACTTATTTTCAGTACATTAATTTTGTAAAATGGATTCAACAGCTCTAATACAACAACAACAACAAGAAACCCAGAAGTCTATCTTTTGTTCCTAACTCAAAGGAGGATATTCTCTAGGACTGGAAAACCAAAGGCAAACATGTAATTCATCATTTTACTAATTTTTTAAGCCCATTACTTTATCTTTTTTCCCCTTGCACCACCAATTGATTTGGAGAACATTATAAACATTCTCAATATAGACATTCTCATATTTATTTTTAAGTATATTTTTTAATGTTTACTTTTATTTTTTTTGGATTAAAAAAATTTAATATAATTTATTGTCAAATTGGCTTATGTGCAACACCCAGTGCTCATCCCAACAAGTGCCCTCCTCAATGCCCATCACCCATTTCCCCCTCCCCCTCCTCCCTTCCCCCTCAGTTTGTTCTCTGTATTTAAGTGTCTCTTGTGGTTTGCCTCCCTCTTCTTAATAATAATCTTTTAAATTAGCCTGCTTATACATAAGATGCTCATGAAAAAACTGAAGACTGGACAAATGACTATTCAACTTTTAAAAGAAAGTTCATGTTACTGACAACCCTGAGCCTGCTTGGGATTTTCTCTCTCCCCCCATCCCTCTGCCCTCCATCCCTCCCTGACCCCTCTTCTCTCCTTCTGTCTCAAAATAAATAAATAAAACTTTCAAAAAAGAAAAATGTGAAAATAAACTAGAAAAGGGATGTGAACTCAAAAGTAGAACACACTGCACCACACCCATGTCTTTACGCAAATCTCTTCTCTTTGGTTCAGTCTCCTATGTTTATTTCGTGACAAATAATGTCATGATTCATGGACAAGCTTTGCCTCTTTTCAGAGGAATGCATTGCTTATGGAGATTCCACTTAGATTTTGAAGAACTATGAAGTTGGAGGTAAGACAGAGTGGCAATAACTAAGTTGTAGCAAAGTCAGAGGACATGAGGAGCAGTGCTAACAACACAGCTGGGAGAAGGCTGCGGAGGTGACCAGATGTGAATAGAGGTCGGGAGGCTATGGTGAGCTAATAGCTACTACATGTAAGAGTGCTTGTTCTGTTCTAGGCACAGCTCCACATGCTTTACATACATTAATTTATATAATCTATACAACAGTCCTATAAACCTACCCCCTTTTTTCCCCAACAGATGGATAAACTGAAGCATGAAGAGTTTTAATAACATGTCCAGCCTACAGTGGAGCTGGGATTAAAATCCTCTCAGTCTGGAAGTGCCTGGTGGCTCAGTGGGTTAATCGTCAGACTCTTGATTAAGCTCTTGATTTAAGGTCATGATCCCACGGTTTGAGGGTTTGAACCCCACATCTGGCTCTCTACTGTCAGTGTAGAGCCCACTTCAGATCCTCTATCTCCCTCTCTCTCTGCTCCTCCCCAGCTCACCCTCATTCTCTTTCTCTATCAAAAATAAATAAGCATTAGAAATTTAAAAAAATATATATCTTCTCAGTCTGACTCAAGTCTCTATGCACTTAACCACTGGGCTATGCTGCCTCTTCTTTGCTACAGGAAAGAGATTTCAGGAAAAGGAGAGGAATGTGGAAAATACAGAGTTCAGTTTTCTAAATGCCTGAGGAAAAAAAACAAAAGGCAGATGAAGTTTCCTCTGATCCCTTTCTTTAGTGTTCTTTCAACACAAATGATGTCTCTTGGTCTAATGGATAAACTAAGAAATAGTGTTTATTCTGTCAGGCAAAATGAAATGAAAATTGAATTCCCATTCTTGGATGCCATATAAATAATATAAAATGCTTAGGAAACACCAAGTTAGATTTTACAATCCAAAGAACACATTTATTCCCCAATAGTAGCAACAAGATAATAAAGTTTTACAATCAAAGTGCCATAAAATAAAAACTCCCAAAAAGATGCCTGTGAGAATAGTGACTGGCATTCCCCATCAGCACAACTTCCTGAGGGATGAAGTCATTCAAACAACTGCATTTGTGCATTGTAGGAAACAAAGAAGTTGGCTTTTTGCTTTTGATGGTGCTGCTATTTTAGAACAATCTCAATTTTGGAGCAAGGTCTTAAGAACTTTCATGTAGGGCTAGTGGTACCTTCCATCTTGAGGATGGAGCCTAACATCTCTTTCAGGGATAGAAATGCTACTGTCTGTCTGTTCTCTCTCCCTCTATTCTTATGAAGAAAATGACTGACAGGAAACCAAGTCATGCCTTGAATTGTTACTTCTTGCCTCATCGAAAGTAAGCTTGCCTTGGAACCTTCTAGAAATATTCTGATCATGCTTGGTTTTGCTTTTTGGTTCAATGAACATATCTAATATATACGTGCTTTAAAGAAACATCCCAGTGTGGGCTCCTATGTAAAAATGCAGAGTTTACTGGGAACATTTGGTTATTCTGTGGCTAAATGATTCGGCATCATGGAATCCAAACAGTCTACACCTACATTTCCTGTCTGCAGTTGGCAGCCCACACCACCACACCCACTTCCCCAAGCGAACACCTTCAAAGGTCATCACTTACATTCTTCTGGCTCACAGTTACTTTCCTGGAGAGAAGTACACTCTGCATTGCAAGGGTGATAAAACACCAATTCACCACAATTTTTCAAACAGTTACTGAAAACCTACCTTGATGCTCTAAACTGCAGCATGTAATCCAGACAACACCCCCTACAGTGGGCTCTTACAGTCTAAAGCTCAGGAAGCTAGGTAACGCGCAGTGACACAATACAGAACCACTCTATCACTGTTCCCAGCTTGAACAGCATAAATCAAAATACCTAAGATATATTCTACTACTATTCATGCATTATGTATGGTTTTTGAGATCACTCATCCAAGTAGCCATTTGGTGTATTTTGGAATATGTAGTATGGGGTTTTATACAATTCCATGAAAATGTTCGTTATTCTTAAATCACCAATCTTAAAAAACCTACTGTAAACAAGACTTAAGGACAGTGAAACCAGTGGTTTGCATGCAAAGAGGCCCTTTTTTTAAGGGACAGAAGCCATACATTTTCAATTATCCTTCCCTAAGTTAACGCTTGTTTCCCTTTTTAAAAACAAACATATTTATGCCTTGCTCCCTTTTGCAGAATTATTCAACTACCTTTTGACATGAATTGTCAGAAAATTTAATATTCTTTTCCTTGCGATTGCAGTGGAATACCAAAAAAAAAAAAATCAACAGTTATAATCACAGGAGAGAGGAATTCAGGCATTACGGCATATAGCGAGTATTTACTGAAGGAAAGAAGGAAGAGATGCACAGAAGGGCTTTCCAGCACTTTCAGTGGGATGTGGTAAAAGCCTCAGAGAGGACAGGTACAGCTTTCCTGAAAGAGAACCAACTTGATTTGGTTGTGAAGTAGATGGTTCAAGGAGAGATGAAATTAATCTGCCCTTCGCAATACAATCTCTGAAAAGTTACAGGTAAGGTCCCTCTCTCATCTGTACAATGTGAAGAAGAAAGTTATTAGGGTCAAATAAGTTCACAGGCTTAAAGCATCTAAAACAGGAACCAGCACACAGAAGGTGGCCAATCAGATGACTTACCTCCGTGCTGGGCTTTTCCTTTCCTAACAAGCAAGACAAGATGCATGCCAGCAGCTCATGAAGGGAAGGAGTTGAAGTCCACCCAGATTCCTGTGGTTTGACCATAGGCAACTCATTTATTTATTTTCCCTTTAGTTTAATAGAAATTAATAACTAAGCCATTAAGTTAGGTCTCCTTGAAGTCCCAGAAAAAAAGCATTATGTTGATTTGATGTAACCTATAACTAAGTTTCTGGATTTTGTTAATTTCCCACTTCATGGCACACTAAGAATTGAATCCTCATTTTATACTTCTTTCTTTCTTACTATGGTAATCACATGCATGCACAGAAAGGCCATCTGTGCAGTGTTCATGTGTCCTGTTAAGCACAAGAAACCTTTTCCAGTTGCCAGGATTGACAGTGGTGTTTCTACTCCAGCCAGGCTTTCAGTGTTTCATTCCTTGGGGAGTAATACACACACCTATGTGATGAAGATTGTGTGTGTGTGGGAGGAGGCCTTTGTGGGAAAGGAGAGAGTGAGAGGATCCTGGGATGCAGATTCCTTGTGCATCACAAACTTGATCGGATGAAGAGAGAAGAAGGGACCGTCCCTGTGGTTCTGAGGACCCTAAGGGGTCTCATCTCCCCAATGCATATCATCAAGTGACATTTTTTTCTAAGCTTCTCTTTTATATTTTTTTTTTTTGAGAGAGAGGGAGAGAGACAGTGAGAGAGAGACAGGGCACATCTGAGAGAGAAGGAGAGAGAGAGAGAGACAGAGAGAAAGAAGCCACCCTGGCATCCACTAAGCTTCTCTTTTAAAAGGCCAAACCCATCTGCTTCACTTACTACAAACACGCTTAAATAAAATCTTTCCCAGCTCTCTCATTTTACTTGTGAGAAACTGAGGCCTTGAGAGGTAGAAGGACTTACCAATACTCCACAGCTTGTTATTGGGAAGAGAGCACACTAGAACCCAGGTATTCCCAGTGCCAGTCCAGAGCTCCTCCCAAGCTTCTCCTCTGTATGGTTAACCTGGCCAAGTGACAGGCAGGCATAATGTGAGACTGTTGGTTCTGAATTTAAAGTCAGGTGTGCTTCAAGTAGTGCCGAGCAGTTAACAAGTAGTAGGAACTCTCACCATTATCAACCTAGGCTCTGCCACTATCCTCTCTCCTTTGGAAAAGATCGGTCTTTTATTCTAGGTCTTTCTCTCACTCCTCGTGGTTTCTTCTTCACACAGCAAAAATAAAACCCCATTCTTACCACAGCCTACAATGCCCTGTATTATCAAAACCTTGTCTTCCCCCCCGAGCAGAAGCTGCCAATATTGAGATTCAGTCATTTTGGGTGGCTTATTGTTTCTCAAATATGCCAAACATGCTCATGCCTCCCCTTTGTAAGAAACTGCATTGTTAAAAATAGAATGGCTGTTTAAATAGGAAGAGCGGGTAAAAATTAAAAGTCAAGAAAATAGGGTTACTCACAGAATTGTTCCAAAAAATAAATAAATCAACAATCTTAAGATATGCTGTGATAAAACAGAATCAAACTCGAGTGACAACAAATTGGTGTCATTAGAGTTGGTGATCAATTCAATGTGAGGGATAAAGCCAAGAAGAAACCAAAGGTGTTTTCATGTTCTTTATGTGGTCACTGGAGGGATGGTGGTCACATTCAGTTTAGTTGCTTGGGACCAACTAGGATGAAAAGGAGCTACAAACACCCCCAGTCTACAGAAGAATAGATTACCACACAGAAGCATAAATACTGAGAAAAGAGTAATCCATTTGCAAGTAGGTAAGCAATTTTCAACATTAATAACTCAAGCTGCCTTGATTTGTTAGGATATATCAATGTCATTTAACTATTACAAAATGTTTTCTTATTTTGCAGAATATAATTAGACTACACGGAATTTTAAAAAATAACAAAGGAAAGGAAAGTCTGTCTCAGATTTTTCCATTAAACAGATACAGCTGGGGTTATGCTCTTGTTGATTGCTGGCAACTGAAAGAAGATTTTGAAGATACAATTATCTAACTACTCTTAGGTGTACTATTGATACAAGAGTAGAAATTAGCACCTAAATGAACCACTTTGTTATCATGTATCATGGATTTGATTAAGCAATGGCTAAAAAAATAAATGTTTAGTAAAGCCAAGAGATGTCATTTAGAGACTTTTTGGAGAATATGTAGGTTGGGTATGTTTTGATTTTAACAGACATTAAAAGTTTGATCTTGCAACTGAGAAAACTTAACAAGAGATGAAAATGTCACTTTCTGCCAGTTGCAAAAGCATGTGTCCAAAAGACCTAGCTGATAACTGGAAAGAGAGGCTATCAACTATTGTCTTAGCTCTCATCCTTACTTGGTTGGGGAGTAAACAGCAGACTTCGGTGGGTGAGTCTTGCTGGGCCTTTCCTCTAGACTTTCCCTAAAACAACTTAATCTTTTTGCTTTTCTCCCCTTTGACCACATCACATCTGACTGACTGAGCTTTCCCCAGTGTATCTATCATCTCATTCTTCCCTTTCCACCACTACCCACCTCAAACACCAGACTGGAAGGATAAAGTTCCATCTAGAAAAAATAATGTTGCATTTTTAAAATTTAGTGGGTTTTTATATTAAGAAGAAATTTACAGGGGCACATGGGTGGCTCAGTCAGTTAAGTGTCCGACTCTTGATTTAGTCTCAAGTCATGATCTCATGATTCATGAGATTGAGCCCTGAGTTGGGCTCCACACTAACAGTGCACAGCCTGCTTGGGATTCTCTCTCCCTTTCTCTCTGTCCCTCCCCCACTAACATGCTCCCTCTCTCTCTCCCAAAATAAATATTTTTAATTTTTTTTTAACGTTTATTTATTTTTGAGACAGAGAGAGACAGAGCATGAACGGGGGAGGGTCAGAGAGAGGGAGGGACACAGAATCTGAAACAGGCTCCAGGCTCCGAGCTGTCAGCACAGAGCCCGATGTGGGGCTCGAACTCACGGACTATGAGATCATGACCTGAGCTGAAGTCAGCCGCTTAACTGACTGAGCCACCCAGGCGCCCCCAAAATAAATATTTTTTAAAAATGAAATGTACATGAAGTAAAATATCTGTATCTTTAATATAAGCCTTTCTGAACTTTTATGTATATGTACACACCTGTAGCCAATATCCAGATCAAGATGCTTCATTTGCTCAATCTAATGTTTTTAAGATTAATCCATGTTGTTGCATATATCTGAATTTCATTCTATTACTGCTGTTTTCAAAAATTCATTGTAGATTTATACCACAATTTTTTCTCCATTTTTCTGTGCCAGACATTTGTGTTATTTCAGTTGTGTGAATAGAGCTGCTTTGAAATGTTTTGTGTAGATCTTTTTGAGAACATAGGTCTTATTTTCTTGAGGACTAGAACTTCTAAGTTTATCTTTTTCCATACGGACATCTGCACTGGTTTCCTGTTGCTCTTGTAACAATACCAGAAACTTAGCAGCTTAAAACAACGCAAACTTTTATTACAGCACTGGAGGTCAGACATCTAAATTGGGTTTTACTAGGTAACAATCAAGGTGTTAATAGGGCTGTGTTTTTTCTGTAGGTTCTAGGGTAGAATCCATTTCCTTATCTTTTCTATCTTCTGGATCCTGTCCATATTCTTGTGCTAATCATATTCTTCTATCTTCAAAGGCAGCAATATAAAACTGAACATTCCTCTGCCAGCTTCTCCCTGGTTCTCTCTTGCCTCCCTCCTCCATCTATCTTTAAGGAGGCTTGTGACTAACTACATTGGGTCCACCTGTGAAACACAGGCTAATCTCTGGTGGTAAACCCATCAGCTGATTAGCAACTTTAATTCCATCCATAACATTAATTGAACTTTGACTTGTAAAGTAACATATTCACAGGTTCCACGGTTAGGACATTAACATTTTTAGGGGTCGTTATTCTACTTACCACAACTTGTGAGCGTTCCAGAACAATTTGTTGAATTTTTCCTTCACTGAATTGTTGTGCCTTTGTCAAAAACAGCTGACCATATTTTCATGAACTCACTATGATTTTAGTTTACCCTTTCTTCATATCAATAAAATTAAAACAAATTTTCATTTGTTTGTTGGCCATTCAGGTATCTTCTTTTGTGCAATGTCTTTTTAAGTCTTTTTTTTTTTTTCATTTTTATTCCTGATGGTTGTTTGCCTTTTTCTTATTGATGTATGGGAATTTAAAATTTATTTTGTATATAAATCCTCATTAGGTATGCACAATGAAACATTTTATTCTAATCTGTGGCTTACCCTTTTACTTTCTTAATGATGTCATTTGATGAGCAGAAGGACTTGATGAAATCTAGCTTATTTTTTTCCCATATGATTAGTATTTTCTGTGAGTGTCCTTTTTACAAAATTCTTGCCTTCCTCAAGAACTTGAAGCTATTTTCTTATCTTTTCTTCTACAGCAGTATTGCGCAATAAAAATGCAATGTGAAAAGAAAATGCAGTGTGAGTCACAAACATGAGCCACATATATAATTTGAAACTTTCTAGTATTCACATTAAACAAAAATAGAAAGAAACAGGTGAACTAATTTTAATTTTTTAACCCAAATATCAAAATATTATTTCAAAATCTAACCAGTATAAACTTCATTAAAGAGCTCATTTACATTTTTTTTTTGTACTACGTCTTTGAAATCAGTGTGTTTTATACTTATAGCACATCTCAATTTAGACTAGCCACATTTCAAGTGTTCAGTAGCTACATGTGCTTAGTGGCCGTAGTATTAGACAGTAAAATACTAGAAGCTTGCTGGTTTCACTTATAAATTAAGGTCTATGATCCATGTCAAAATAATTTTGTGTATGTTGTGAGAAAGGAGTCAAGGTTTATTTTTTTAACATATTTACCAAGTTGCTCCAACACCATTTTTTAAAAAGACTTTCCTTCCCTCATTGAATTATATTGGTTCCTTTCTTGAAAAGCATATAATAGTACATGCTGCATTCTCTATTCTGCTCCTTTGATCTACTTATGTATCCTTATGCCATTTTAAGCTCATCTTTAATTACTGCAGATTAGAATAAATCTTAAAATCTGGGAGTGTAAATCCTCCAATTTTATCCTTCAAGTTTGCCTTGCCTGGCTTATGTCATTTGTATTTTCATATACACTTTAAAAGTAGCTTGTCAATTTTTTCTCAGGTTTTCACTGTCAGGAAACTTTGGTCTTTGAACTCTGATAATCAGCAATTTAGAATTATTATTAACTAGAAATAGAAATTAATTTTCATTAACTCCAAATGTCTAAGACTAAGTACAGAGCTACTTTAGAAAAATGGGTGCTAGGGGCACCTGGGTGGCTCAGGTGGTTAAGCATGTGACTTGGGCTCAGGTCATGATTTCATGGTCGGTGGGTTTGAGCCCCACATCAGGTTCTGTGCTGACAGCTGAGAGCCTGGAGCCTGCTTTGGATTGTGTGTCTCCCTCTCTCTCTGCCCTTCCCCTCCTCACGCTCCATCTCTCAAAAATAAATAAACATTAAAAATTAAAAAAAAAAAAAAGAAGAAGAAAGGGCGCAAGTTGTACCCCTGTCAAAAATGCATGAGGCAATAAGACTCAAAGGCTTTCTGTGACTGATCCTAAGCAACTCTATTCTTTTGACCTCTGATGCCCCAAAGATCACATGCAGACAGTCAATGCTAAAATAAGCAAGAGTGAGGATGTTGAAGACACTCAAAGAAAGGCTGATGTATACCAGATTACATAAGAACTTTTGAAAGAGTCTTAAGAGATTTATATTCTTTTCCAATTTGGAGAGGAGCAATAAAGACAATGTTTTTTAATAAATATTAAAACAAAACTTTCCTCCCAAATGCATATATTTATATATGTATGCATGTGTATATATAGGTATGTTATATCTATATGTATATCCACTAATAAGTTTAATTCATTTTATGACCACAGACTCTAAGTTTTGAGAGATAAAAAAAATGAAGCATAAGAGAGTAAATTACATAATTTGTTGTCACAGAATATAAGAGAAAAAACTGAAAGTAGCTTCTCCAATATAGTAAATGATTGAAGTAAAACCTAGTTTATTCTCCATTTTGTCAAATAACATTTCTTAATTCACTTATATCCCTGTATATTTAGAGAAAAATTATAATTAAAAATCATAATATTGACCTTCAGAGACTAGAGGATTTTTTCACATTCCATTTACTCAATGCTAATTAAATATCTCTTAAGGGTCAGGTACTTTGTTTTCCTGACTTTCTTCTGAGAAACTGGACAGCAGAGTTTCTTGTTAATCCAGTGTCAGTCCAATCCAATTCCTGTTAATCAAATATCTAGGCTCCTCTAGTAACTGCTTAGGTCAGATTATACAACAGAATAATCTCTCTGTGGGGAGAAGGACTTGTCAAGAATATGTAGAGACTTTGACTCTATACCTTCAGAAGGCAAGAATTGAGAATGAAAGGGAAAAAATCATCTCCCTCTTCTACTTTCTGGTTTTGGCTTAATTACAAATCTGAAGGCCAGTCCTGAATGCAATCCCAGTAAAGAATGTGAATCTCCAAGAAAATACTTCTCAGAACTTTATATGCCTATGAATCACCAGGGATGTTTCTTTAAAAAAAGTCTCTTCTTGTCTTAGTCTTAGAAACTCTGACTCATAAATCTGGTAAGGGGCCTGAAAATATGCATTTTTAATAAGTGCTGCTTATGATTCTTTTCTGCAAACTGTAAGTATTCATGATCAATGTGTTGGTCACATGAAGGAAGTAGGCATGGCCTGTGGGGCCACTAGAGTATGATCAGGTTTATCTAGTAATGGATCTTGTTTTTAAGAGAGGAGCCTGGGCAGAGAGAATAGAGGATGGGCACAACCTTCATTGCATTGAGTCTCTGTGCTAAACCTAGAACAAATGGGCTGGGACAGGCAGTGAAGTCTGAATTCCCAGGAAGGGGAGAGGATGAGCTTAGAGGGGCAGTGGAGGTGAGAGAGGATCTCCTACAAGAAATGGGTCTAGAATTGGCTCCACAAAAATTGTGGGAGAGAAATCATGGACCATCGAGTCAAACTTTACAGCTTCTTTTCCCCTTCTGCTTTCTCTACAACTTCCTTTCCAAGCCACAGAACACTAAGGAATGACTTTCTGTGCCTCATCACTTGGTGACAAAGTATCAGCTGTGAGGAGTTAGGACATGCAGGACCTAGAACTAGACACCCTATCACCTACATTGCAGTTGAGCCAGAGCCTTTACAGCAAGGTTGTCTGGATTATATCTGGATGGGGATGGAAGAAAGGGCAATTTACACTAGTTGAAGATTCCAAAGAGATCAAAAAGATACGCAATAATCCCGAAGACCAATTATCACCCAGGTGGAGCACTGAGAGAATCAATCCAGCAGTTCATTAAGTCATTGGGGGATAAGTTGAGGAATGGCCAAAGCAAGAAGGTATAGAACATCTGTGTCAGAATCTTAACATGGTGTTAATAATATTTGGTTTGTTCTCCTTTGTTGGGCTAAGTTTGCATTCTTAAAAAATGTAAATCAAACTAATAAATGGTACAAGCTTACAAGGAAAAGTCTCAGTCCTACTATTGGAAGGAATTTCAGTCTGGTAGGAATTTCATAATATCTAGAGTCACTATATCTAAAACACTGAAGCTGACAGGTAGTTCCAGAACCACCATGTATATCAAGGATTTGTAAACAAGAGCAGAGGAATTTTCCAAAATGCAGCTGTGGATTCATGACAAAGACTTTAGGATCTAGCTGTAATCAGAGCTGTAGGCTATAACTATCAAGGACATCTCTCTTGAGGGAGCAAGACCCTGACCATAATAAATTTTCAGGAGCATGCTTCAGATGTTAAAGATATTTCTGCAGTGGGCACATTTTCAAAACTAATATACAAACATAGGAACAAGAAGAGAATGTTCTTATAACAATCGAGATCAAAGGTGATGTCTCAATCATAGTAAAAGGCAGAATTCCAGTTTACAGAACAAGTGTTCAAGGTCATAACTAGGTCTCTGAACTCCATGCTGGAACTCTTTAAATATCTCTAGCTCTAGATCAGATTTTGTCTTAGAGACAGGGAGATGGTCAACAGGTAAGTGATCAAAATCAGAGACAAACCAGGTTGGCCCTGTCAAAGGATCCTCTTCTCCGACTTGTAACGGACTTTTTAAGGTAACTATCCAATTAGTTGACCTAAACATTAATCAATTTTATCAGAACATCTTGGTTTCATACCACTAAGGCTTTGATCTTTACAATACTCCCAACAGTACAAGTTTCAAACATGGCAATCTATTTAAGGGTGATTTTCCAATGAAAGACTTTAAAATTTATGATGAGAGATCTGGTACTACAGATCATTTAGCTTGTAACAAGGATGACGATAAAATTCAGTTCACCATTTTCAGCTCTACTGTCTTAAGGTCCACAGAGGAGATAGTAAAAATTTCCTCAATCGAGAACAAAGATTGTGATAATTGACCTCAGAAGCATGTGCCCCTCTGCTCTCCCCAGTGTACTTTCTCCAGTTACAATGTCTTCTTCATCCATGCCTATTAATCCTACCCCCATCTATTCAGTGCACTTAAATGCATTCTCCTTTCTGCTTTCCCAAAAATTCTGTAAACCTTAATTAGAGCATTTATTACTATATTTCAGAACAATAGTAATAGTAATAATAATATATGATCATATTATGTCAAGCTCTCTCAAGAATGGATTCCTGTGCAAGGAGAAAATTGGTCATACTTTTGCATTCTCAGGTTCTAACAGTATGCCTGACACAAAGTAGTTACGCAAGAACTTTTGTCAAACAAATGAATAACTGAATGATTATTCATTTTTCTTTAATTTTTGTAAAGAACTGTAATAGCATATTATTGAAAGAAAAAATAGGCTGTGAATTTATGTTTTCTTTAGGCATTTTTTTGCCTTTTAATATTTTACTTGTTGTATCCATTCTTATCACCAAGGACCCTAGCAGAAATATCATTGTTTGGAGAACAGCCAAGTGACAACATTATTCCTCCTCAAATGAAGAGACTTCTTTAAAATCTGCAGGAATTTAGCTCTATACCTTTGATGTGAAAATTTTATCATCTATTTCTGGGAAAGCTTGCTATGTTATATAAGTATATAAAGAAAGAAATGAAGAGAGGCTACCGGTCTCAACTTCTGCAGTCTACAGACTTTAGCTTCAAAGCAAAAAACGAGAGATTAATTTCTCAAGTCTTGAATTTGACTTGGAAGAAAAACAACATTCAGATCTTATTTGCATCTTATGGCTCAGTTTTATAAATGGCAAAGCTGTAAGCTTGTGCACAGAACTCCGTCTGGGCCTGACATCTGTGCTCATGAATTGAACCCTAAAACTGGTGATGAGCTTCCTACCTATATCTGCTTTTTGAAAGATGTCACTCTGAAATGTGTTACTGCCTGCTAGTGTGTGAACAACACCCCAGCCAGAACCCAGTAATTCTTTGCTGTTTGAGACAATTCTCCCTCCGGTAATTGCAGTCTTTGTAATGCTAGCCTCCATTTTGCATAAGGTCATAACTCAGAATAATCCATCTCTTCCCAAACATCTCCTTATTTGTTCTTTTCCTTACCACCAGGTAGTGATGCTATTCTTTACCTTACTAAACTTGATTTTTGCATTCCCTTATCCTTCCTTGAGCATAACCGTGAACAAAGTGGATATAAGGTAACATTGACAGGTGAGGAATCATGCTATCATCTCCCTCAGGAATTACACCATTTTGCAACCTGAAAGGTTAAGATTTGGGAAACCAATCATTCCAAGTGACATCTTATGTAAAAGACGCATCTAATTTTAACACGTTGTGAAATCTTTATGCAGATGATTAAGTTTATGAATTTTTCCACTGCAGAACAGACACATTATAACCAGCCCCTGTCATCCAAGTCTTTTCAAATTGTATATATTTCATATAGTATGTGCATTTCACACACACACACACACACACACACACACACACACCATTACTTAGGTACTTCATATTTTCTTGGCAGACATTTTACCCTATAAGCCATAGCATTTCTGCTTTAGGATGGGCAAGTTGTGGTTAGGTGAAAACCTGAAACAAACCACAGACATCTTGTTTACCTCTTTTCATCATTCTAAACATCCAAGAAAAGTAAATTAATTTAAGAGAAAATTTTCTTTATAAAAAATTAGATATTTCTATGGTTTTAGGTTGAAAGTTCTAACCTAAGTCATCCTTCAAAAAACTCAGTGGGGTTGGTAGATGAACTATAGATATAATTACATAGCAACTTCCAAATTTAGAAAATGTACCACATGGGAAAACATATGAGGAGTTTAAGGAAATTGTTAGGGCAGCAGGTAGTTACAGAGTTGGCATGAAAACTGTTTCTTTATTTTCAAGGTCGGGCCCTTTGGTTACAAAGTATTTTCAAATGCTACACAGATGACTGCCTATATCAGAATAACCTGGGAGCTTTTAAAAATCAGATTTCTTTAGCTAATCCCAGGAGATTTTCATTGAGAACATCATTTGTGGGGCCTAGGAGTCTGTAAAAACTTTCCAGATGATTCTAACGGATAGCTAGATTTGGGAACCTATAGGCAGAAGCTTATTTTGTTCATGAAACCTTTCAACAGAAGACCCTACCTTGTACATGTCAGCTACAAATCAGGAATCTTTGAAACTTTAGCAAAAGGTAGATGAAAAAGATTGGTCCCAAGGTCTCAATGAATAGTAGAAGCACCAAGGAGTGGCTTTGTTAGGCAAGGGAGTTCAATTAGCTCCTAATAATCTCCACTAAGTCAAAGAAACATATAGTCCAAGTAAAAATATATTCTTCTTGTGCAAAACAACCGCACAAGACTAGATCCCTGACCAGTGGCCTCTCTAACCTGGCCCTGTACAAGGAGTCCATGGCTCCTCAATTCATGCACCGAAATTATGAAGCTGTCACAGAAATGGATTCTATCCTTTTACTTCAGAGTAAACAAATCAAACAATTTCAACAATTGAGAAACTACTGGAAAGAGAATGAAGGCTTCACTCAGAATATAATTATCTAATGTATTTTGAAAATATTGAATATTCTATTAAGTATATTATGTCCATTAGATAGTTTGTTAACAGAATTTCTTAAATCTCCTGTAACCTTAATAATTTTTTGTCTGTTAAATCTATCATTTCTCAGCCATATGTCTAAAATCACCCACCATTGTGGAGATTTGTTCATTTTTCTTTGCAATAATCTCAAATTTTGCTTTATATACCTTGAGGATAGGTTATTCAGTATACATACATCCAAGAATATTATGCTTCCTTGGCAACTTGTTTCATTTATGATTATGTAACAAGCCTCTCTATCCTTGACAATGTTCCTTCCTTAAAATCTATCTTGATGATATTACTATTAATTAGTAATTGTTTGATATGTCTTTTATTTATTTCTCTACTTTGAATTTTTCTTTCTCATATTTTAAGTGTGTATTTTATAAGTGGTTGATGGCTGAATTTATTAAAGCCTAATTTTTACCATCAGTTTAACTGGTGAGTTTAATTCACTCATGATTATTATAATCACTGATAGAATTATTTCCATTTATTTTTGTGCCTTTAGTTTTCTTTGCTTTTTTCTTCTTTCCTGCCTTTGACTAACCTGATCAGGTTTCCTTTGTCATTCTTTTCTTTCTCCATAAGGTTTTCTTTATACATCCCATTTCTATTATTTTAGTGGTCCCATCCATATTTCAGACAGTTTAAAAGGCACTATCTTTCTTATGTCCTAAGATCAACAAAGTTTTTTGATTTTTTTTTTTTTTTTTTTTTTTTGTAAAAAGAAAGTTTCCCTCTGGAAGTATAAACATGAGCAAACTGTTGAATTTTCTGAAAACCCAAAGTCACAGTATACTGATCTAGATAATAGTACTCAGAACTGAGTCACTTCTGTGCCTTCATTTTATGGTTGTGGAGACTGGGAAATATCTTGGATACCTTCTAGTGCGGGAGGAAGGCACTAAGAGCTCAAAGTTTCAGCAAGTCCATTTAGGGGGCTCTCACACCCCTCCGGCTGGATCTTCCTCTCCCTCCCATATGCCAGGAAGGGGCAAACTGAAGAGGTGAAGAGGTACAAGTAACTCTCCACAGACTTCTTATATACTCCTGAGAACACTGTGGGGTGGGGGGTGGTGGGGAGGAGGATGGAGGTCCCTGTTGGACAGATGTGGTACCCCACTTGGAATATCTTTGAGATATGGACATATTCTTTGTGTGGGAAGTTTGATCGCTCTTCATGAAGTCTCCAGGAAACTCTATCCCCTTATTGAGTAGCTGGACTTGCTGTTCTCTTTGGAAATTCATGTTAATTCCAAGTCCTCTGTTTCCTGGTGCTCTTCCAGCTCTTCATTAGCTTCTCACTCAGTTTTCTGTTCAGGCTGTTCCTGCCCTACAGATGGGCCCATTAGTCTATCCAGCCCCAGGGGAAGGAGTATATTGATATCCCTGCTGTCTCTGTGGCAGCAGATTCTGTATAGAGCCATGATGATCTCCAGCCAGACACTCTACTCTCCATGGAGTACTGACCTCCAAGGATCCCAACTGGATTCTGGATTCTCGCAGCTGGCTATTTTGGTGAGGTCAAGACAGTGATGAAGGAAGATGTCAGAGTCAGGGATGTGGAACACAGTTCAGGGTAATTGTACAGATTTAATGGTTTGTTAGCATGCCTTCAGTTTCAAAAATCAAAAAACCTAGCTAAAATTGGCATAAGCAAGGAGGGTATTTATTGATTAAAAAGTCTCAAATGGGGCTATTTTCAAGTGATACTCAATCTAGTGACTTAAAATACATAGCAAATACTCAGGCTTTTCCCCTCTTTCCCAGCTCCAATTCTCCTGTATTATTTTATTTAGACAGGACCTCATTGTATGGTCCTGAGAATGTTGCCAATAGCTCCCTGAGCTATTTCTTTATTATTTGTGTCTGCAGTGGAGAAAGATTATGCTTGACTCAGCATTTCAAGGCAAAGTTCTGGGACAGTTGAGGTCACCTGCCCAGCCCTGGTTCACTCACTCTAATCTAAGAGATTTACTCTCATTGGTTTAGTCTATCAGTTGATGCTGCCTTGGAGAACTGCAGTTCTTCCTTGGTGCTACATGGATCCAAAGTTCAAGAATCAAGAGATGCTGGGAAAGAAGAAGTTGGTGCTGGGAGAGGCAGCAAACTGTCCACTGTGCTCAGACATGCTTGTCTTACCAGCTATGGGATCCAACAGTTCCTCTCCTTTACATTTCTGATTTTTTTACCACAAGCAGGCAGACCTCTTTGTGGTGTCTCTGAAAAAAATTATCAGCATGACTTCAGGATTCTCAGCCAATGTTTTTACTTCCTGGTTGTCCCCTACACCTACCTCTTGAGAAAAAGAAATCACATAAGCAATAATATGATTGGAGTGCCTGAGTGGCTCAGTTGGTTAAGTGTTTGATTTCAGCTTAGGTCATGATCTCATGATTTGTGGGTTTGAGCTTCATGTAGGTCTCTGTGCTGACAGCCCGTAGCCTGGAGCCTGCTTGGAATTCTGTGTTTCCCTCACTCTCTGCCCCTCCCCCTCTCATGCTCTGCCTCTGTCTCTCAAAAATAAACATTAAAATAAAGAAATAATATGATATTTTATTAAATCTATAGACTTTTTCACTGTCTACAAGGCACTATTTTGATCAAAGGGTTTTAATGGGCAAATACATTTGTGTGTAAGTCACTATCTGGGGCTTAAGGATTAGATGTCATCTCTGTTTTGTTTGGAATATTTCTGTTTTAGAGAAAATAGCTTTATTGCTATTATATCCTTGGGTATCTGTAATAGTAGCCATTAAAATAAAATCATAAGTGCCAAATCAGCTAATAGTCTGTACTTTTCAGTTACAGGTTTATAATTTCTTGGAGTATAATAATACCCAGGAGAATTCAATCTATACCTGGACTATCTTTATGTAAAATAGTATATCTCTAACAGAGAGAGAGGGAAAGAGAAACTTTTGACCCACTCCCACATAGGTCTTTTTTTTTTAGTGTGTATTTATTTTTGAGAAAGAGAGAGAGAGAGAACAAGTGGAGGGGGGGGGGGCAGGGAGCAGAGGGAGATGGAGACACGGAATCCAAAGCAGGCTCCAGGATCTGAGCTGTCAGCACAGACCCCAATACGGGGCTCCAACCCACAAGCTGTAAGATCATGACTTGAGCTGAAGTTGGACACAACCGACTGAGACACCCAGGTGTCCCCCATGTAGGTTCTATACTCTCAGAAGAAAGAGCCACATACTTACCTCACACCAAACTGTTAACTCTGCTGGAGTCATTTCAGATAAAGTCAGATTAAGTTCAGTTACCATGCAGGACAGAATGCTGCCACTAGAACAAAATACTTGCTGATCACTATTTTACTTCCCCGCCCCCCCCCCCCGCCCACATGCACACAGTGCACTAGACTCTATATAGCATAAAGCTGCCTCATGTTAAAAAACAGTCACCCACCACATGCTGTGGCACCAATGTCAGAGGTATAGATGTACAGGGTGGCTGCAGGTCAAGGAAAAGATTAAAACCCTGCAGCCTGGACAATGGTTAATCAATCTGAGAGTCTATTTTTCAATCTGTTCGTTTCCAACATGTGTGTCAAAATCCATTTGAGAAGGAAGCATGACAATGTGTATGAAGAAAGATGAATAGGTGTAAAGCTGGCAAACATTCATTGGCTTGAGCTGACTTATGTCTTGAACAATTTCCAAGCACATATGTATCTCAGCAGAGACTACTTAAGGAAGAGCCCAGCTCCCTAAGACACAATCTGTGTCCTCCACACATTTCTGGCTCAGCCCTCCCACCTTATAAATTCTGTGTCCATGTCAGCTCAAGAGCACCAGCTTCCTGCTGGAGAAAGCCCTGGTGTGACCCCAGAACTCAGCAGCTCCTCGCCCTTGTCATGGGTGTGAATGCTGCTGAGGCTGCAGCTTGGCCCTGACTCAAAAGTGTTAGGGGTGGTCTTGGGGCAAAGCCTCAGCTGGAGAGGAAATGTTCTGCAATGTCTTTTGTCACAGATAAGATTTAACGAGTCCAGAGGATGTGTGATTAAAGGAAGCTCACAGGAAGTTGGGCTGGAGCTTTTTGAGGACCGTTTACAAGGCTTTTTGCCTAATCATTTGAATCAAAAAATTAAACATATCAAAAAGTAAAGGGCAGCTGTTTGATTGAAGTTGTTAAGGCAAATCCATGGAGTTTGAGGCTGGAAGGCTGGAGAAATGAAGGAGGAAAAGCCTGATGTGGAAATAAAAGTAACTCATAATTACCGCAGACCTGAACTGATCAGTCTGGCTCTAAGAAGCTCACAGCAGCTATTAAGTAATGATTTGCCATTGTGAGGTCTGTGGCCAAAGTTACCAAATTTGAAAAGAAAACAGTGTACCTTCTTCATATTCAGGAGCGGGTAAGGTTGGAGATGGGAATCAAGATTTAGGGAAATAAACTGCCAAAGAAGGGTTAGACCCTTAAAGGAACAAATGAATAAATCCACCCCAGCAGGAATTGGAAAGCTTAGTGTCAGAAACTTAAGCAGTTTAATCCATGGGGTTTTCCACGTAGGTATAGATATTTGAAGATTATAGATAATTTGATGTTTTCCTTAAATCGGCTTCAGGACTGCCAGCAACATAAAACGCTATAATTCTACAAACAACATTTAATGAGTGTAGACTTTTTTCTCCATGTTATCAGAGGCATGGTGTCATGGGGGAAAGAGTGAATTTAGAACCGGGAAATCTGGCATCTAGGGTTGGAGGTGCCATTTAGGAGCTGGAAGTCCTGTGGAAGCCACTTGTCCCGCCCACCCCTTGCCTTATTCCATCTGTCAAAGTTTAAATGAGTTTTTCTTTAATATGCCAGTCCTAAATTTTAGTAACTTCAACAGATTCAACCACAACTAGTAATTATGTTGCAGTTGTATTCAGTTGGTTAGTTTAGTGAGATTATCTGTATAGACACCAACTCTTACCAAACACCCTGAATAGGTAACACCCTAAATAGGGATTTACTTGGTAGAATGTGACTCTATCCCTTCCCACCGCTTATGTTTTTTGCCTTCTTGAGTCTGTGCTTAGCACTTTAAACATGTTGTTCCCACTCAACTATATCTGTAGAAGAGACAAGTAGTAGGCATCAAAAGAAAAATGTAATTGTTGAGATTCTCTAAGGCAAGCTTTATGACTCTCATTTCACAGATGAAGACAGTCAGGATCAGGTAATTGGCCTAAGGTCACAGTGCTAATAAATGGGAAACCTGAGGTTTAAATTGCAGAGTTGCTTCAGAAACCATGTTCTCTTCCAGACACCAGATGCCCTACCTGAGTGTCCTTAGGAAATGGGCTATGGGCCAGTTTAAAAATATTGTGATCCTCTCTCTGCCTGAACTCTAGCCCCACAATCATACCCCATGACAGAGCACAGGCTAACAGGGCTCAAGGACCTTGGTTATACCATGGGCAAAGTCAACCACCAACCTTAGGGCTCTTGGGAGGGTTGAGCCCCACACATTCTCTTCTGTTATTTTTAGATTTGAAATACTGAGATTTGAAATACCATTCACACAACTCAATCGCTTCTTCAGCTGTGAATACAATCTGTGTTTGGAAATGCAGTTTTTGTTCTCTTATTGGTTGCTTGCTTACTTGTAAATCAGTTTGTACAGTAGCCAGGAAGAATCTTATGATGAAATTAACAGACAGCTGGAACCTGACCTTACTTGTCTTATATTTAACCAAATCTAAATACGAAAAACCACCGTAGAGTAAGGATAGGGTTACCAGGTGCCTTGTGAAAATTTCCTGTTTGCCTTTCAGTGAATCCCAACTATTTCAGTTCTCACATGCTGGGGAAGGGAGCTGAAAAAGAACAAAGTATTTATTAAGAAAAAGAACTTCAATTCCTTTAAGCAGAACCACAGCAGAGACTCTGTGTGACCTCCAGTCAGGAAAAACTAATCTAAGGATTTTCATCACCTATAGGTTTATTTCCACAATTATCCATTACCCCCTCCCCGCCAAAACAAGAAGCAGCAGCAGCAGCAGCGACGATGACAACAACAACAACAACAACAACAACAACAACAACAACAAGGACATGTATGTTAACTCTTTAAAAAGAATATGGGGAAGATGTGTACGATGTAGGAAAATAACATATCACCTTCCAGGAAAGATGGAAAGACAAAACAAAATCGATAATCACCATTCTGATTTGCATCTGTATGATAACTAAACTTAATCCTCTTCCCAGTGTCATAAGGGGAAAAGCCAAAACAAACACGATTATTAAAGTAACATCTCCCAATATTAAAAAATAATTGCATTTTCCCAAAAGAGAAATGGCCTCAGTTACTTTAACAGGATACATTTTTAACTCCAAGAGAAATTACAGTTTTAAAAATGCAAATCAGGGGCATCTACATGCAGATAAAAATTAGACAAGCATGTCCTGAAAGCATGGTACCCATTTTCATGTAAATTACCACAAAACTTCATTGTACTAGTGTACTAGTAGCTTTATTTAATATTGTCCAGGACTTAAGAGGATTGCACAGTATAAGCAGTAAATCTGCTAACACAAAAGCCCTCCTCCTAGCTTGGAGTCATAAGTCCTATTCACTTGCTCTCTCAGCTATAGGGTGCAATGATTGCCCAGCCCAGAGCTCCTAAGGGGTAACCAGATTGCCTCCACCTATGGAACTGGCATACTGACAGAAAGGCATCACAATAACAGGGATTATTTTATAATTAGGATAAATCTTGGCATAAAAACTTGGGTTTTGAAATGATGCTTTATGATTGAAAGGGATTATGGTCTATTTTCAAAAAGACTTGCTTTTGTTAAACTTGACATTCTGGACTGTAGAGCAAACACTCACAGAAGGAATTCTTTCTTCAGCCCATTTGGCTAGAGTTGGCCTCACTGTGTTTACCTGGCCAGGGGATGGCTCTTGTATAGGTTCCTGGGGCTCTTTGTGCGTTGACTACACCTGAGAAACATACCATGGAGGCTGCCCAGGGTTTCATGCAGCTAAGCCACTGCTCTTCTAGGCAGGTTCCACAAGACCTTTCACTGTCCTATGCCAGGAATCCTTCAGAAATGATGCATCAGTAGCATCTGTCCTATGCAAATTATCCTAGGCATCATCAGGGAACAGGTCTGTGATGACCAGGATAGCTTATTACATAAAGACATAGATTGCTGTACATTATTTTTAATTAACAAAACCATACAGATGCACACTGATCACAGTTATTTCCCTATGTGACAATCAATAATCTATTGTGTTTGAATGCAACTGTATCCTTTCCCCTGTTTATGTTTCGTGCCTTCATGCTTCTATTCTCATGGCTATAACCATGCTATGGATTCCACTAAATTAAACTGTACAGGAAGGATATTAACTTATTTGAACTAACCTTTAAACATATTTTGGGAGGAAAGCTACCATTCGGCAGCTTCACGGGCCATAGTGACTACAGTCACACAGGGCCTAGGTTCAGGAGGGCCCCACCTTTGGCACAATACTCTGCAGTCACAGTCTTGAAATTATTGATAATTTTATCTTTGAACTTGTGTTTTGTCTACTGCTAACATGAGTTGATTTGCCTTAAAAAAAAAAAAAGAGGAAGAGGAAGTAGTTCAGGAATTTTGAGAAGTGAAATTATTTTCTCCATGATTTAGAGGGTAGGGGTGGTGGGCACTGTGAATGAATTAGGGCAACAGGGTAGGGCTGTCTGATAATGATGGGGCTTCCTTGGTATTTATGACCATAAATTTGTCATTGCATGATTTTCCCTAGCTATGTTCATCCATACAGGCATAAGTGGGAAGGAGTTGAAAAGTTAAATCTCATCAGGGCTGAAAGCTTTATAGGCAAACAGAATAGAGAAGAGCAAGGAGCACAGGAAAGCACACAAAATCCAGGTTGGGTGAGAAGGAAAATAATGACCTCGAGGGAGGAAAGTCACTAATGAACACATGTATTGAGGGCCCATCGAGTTTGAAGAAATGCTTCAGTTGACAAACTACAAGAAGTTAGTTGGGAAGACAAGAAATGCTGGTTAGTGAAGAAGGAGGTACGGTTGAAATCAAGGCTTTGGAGGAGGCACAGTTATTGGTAATTACGAGTTGTGGGGCTTGAGCACAGGAATGCATTGTTGAGATGAGACATAAATGAAATGCATGAGGTTTGGACACAGAGCCCAGGATGCTGAGGAATGCATTTTTGTGAGGTCCCCCACCCCCAGAGCAGTGACAGCAACACTGGAGGAGAGAGGGGAAGCAAACTGAAAGTTTACATGGGTGATGGTAACCAGGACGAACAGCGGGCATTCTCGCCTCTGTCATACATTTAAAATTTTCTGGCTGGCTTGAGTAGAGGGGAACCATCACCCTGGTACCAAGCATATGTATGGAGGGGGGCAGAAATTCCCTTCACATTGAAAAGTGAAAGAGATTTCAAGGTACAGTGACTGGGGGAGCGGAGGAGGCAGGAAAGAATGTTATCAAGGAATGAGAAGAGAAAAATGGAAGAAAAATAATCTTTAAAAATCATTTAAAATGTCTCATTACTTTCCACAAAGATAAGGTCTGTCACAGTTCCATTCAGAATCAGGAAATTATTAATACATTAGGTTAGCTTCATCAGTTGAGCTGGCTTTGTCTCCACACTTTCTTCCATGGAATCACATGCTACCACGTTAAGATACCATGCGGATCATTAGCAACATGGGATCACTTTACACACCATAGTTTCAATCTGGTCACGCCATCAGAGTCTAAATGTGGAAGAGGAAAAATATTACATTCTGTGTTCAGTCAGCAAGCAAGCCAACATTTCTTGGGTCCCTTCTATGTGTAAAACACTGCTAAACAATGGAGAATATGAAAATAGACTAGATGCTATTCCTGGTTCAAGGACTTGCTAGACTCAGAGAGTGAAATCATGTCATGGCAACTGGAACCTCTGTATCTCCCAACAGTCTAACAGGGAGAAGAGGAGAATAGCATTTAACAAGCAGAGTTTTTTTTTATACCTAATCTCTAACGAATCCTTCCTTTCTGATGGGAAAGCCAAAATCCACAGCTGCAATGGAGTGCTAGGCTTCATCTGCATCTTAAAGTGGCAAAAATGGCCACAGTCTGCAGTGTGGTAGAGGGGGACTTGGGTTCCAGAGGCTCACAGGAGACTGAGACAGCCACAGCTGCCAGGAAACAAGACAGGGGTGCCAGCAGCCTAACATTCCATTGGGCCAGTGGCTAAGTCTCCAGAGCAAATGGAATAGAAGAAATCTGGGGACTCTCACAGAATGGATCTCATAGAGATGTGTTTCATAACACTACCATTCCCAACTTCATGTAAGAATTTAATCTTTCTGTAATTTATAATGGCATTTATTTATATCCCAAGGCTGTGTGAGCATGCATATGTTTCACTGTGTCAGTCTTTAGGACTGATAATCAAACAGAAACATCAGGTAAGAATCTACATCTTCTGCTCAGATAATTGCAAGGAACACATCTGCCCAGCTGTCTTGGTCACTGGCCACATTGCTGAGATCATCTGTATTTTCCGGCTAAAGGAGTTACTTATCTACAACAGATGCCCACTTTTGTTATATGGCATAAAATAGAACCCAATGGGCCATCATATAGGGTCATTAAAATACTGAAATGTTGCAGGTTTGGTATATTATTTTAACTAGCTTCTCTAATAAAATCTCATAATTAGCCTAGATGCTTAGGGAACAGGATGCTTTAAGGTTTTAAAAGTTATTTACTGTTCATCAGAAATGCTTTCCTTCTCTTCCCCAACCTCTTTACTAATTGAAATTGATCATAATTCTGGGTACTATTTTCACTGAATAAGCATAGATTTAGGGCTGCACAGAACCTTGGAAATGTTGAAATTGGAATAGTGACTTATCAAAATCATGCAGTTAGTTAGGGGAAGAACCAGAGTTAAAAATATAAATTGGTGTAATAAGAGCCCAAGAATATTCCCTAGATTATTTTTCTTCATTAAATCTCTGATAACTGAACAAATAACCTTTTACTAAAAATTAAATACAGATATATATCTCAGATTATTTGGGTTCTCTGTTTAGTGAAACAATATGATAATTTTCCTTCAATGGATATTTGAAGGTATTTTTCTGTTCATATTATTCTTCATTTTAGCCAATGTCACTATTTAAAAAAGGAAAAGAAAAGTTAGTTTTGGCAGTAAGCAGAAAACCAAGGTTGCTTTGAGTTTTACATGGACTTCTTGATGTTTTTATCAATTTAAATAAAAGTTCTACAGCTCCCTTTAGAGGACTTTTACAAGGTCATTGCTTATGGATGAGTCATCACACTGCTACTGGAAAATGACTTTACGAATAAGCCATACGGAGATTTGAAAGAGCCCTGTTTCTCACTATGACAGTTATGCAAGTGGAAAGAATAGCCTTGAATCCAGAGAAAGGAATAGATATGAGCCAGGACATTTCATTAACTACACAGACTATTTATTCCCAGAATATCAACCAGTTTATCTCTATTAACAATAGAGTTATGTACTGATACTATTTATCTGATTCCTCAGAAAGAGATTTGCCAACATAATCTTAATTAATATGAATATGCCCATAGCTACCAGCATCTAGGCTGTTTGGCCAATTGCATCCCTAATGAGGCAGATGTCAAATTTAGACACAAATCCCTATAGTACTTGGCTTCGGAAGTATGAGTTTATTATTCAGGACCACAAGTCCATTTCAGACCATAGGTATGCATTGATAATAGATGTGTCTCTGGATAATTTATTTTGTTATTTAGCTTGTTTGGGAATATTCAGTATTATAATTCATACACATCATATTTCCATTGTTGCAGTCATTATTTCTGGACCACTGAAAAGAACTAGATGCTTTACTAGAAAAACAAAAGAGAACAGCTTTATTTTCATCAAAGAAAGTTAATATTTTAAACACTCCTACTTCTCCTTAAGTTCCCCTTGGTTAATTTCTTAAACAATGACCCAACTGAAATTTCAAGGGTTTTTCTTTTGGCATTTGACATGTATGTGACAGAGTTATATGCCATTGTCATTGTGTAATACTAAGCTTTAACTAGGTTATAAAAAATAATACTTATAAGACCTTCTCATATTCACCATGAGATTATAAAGTACGTGTCTTATTTGTTGATCAACACCAGGAGGTAGCTAGTGCAGGAATTGTCACCACCCATTTCACTGCAGAAGAAATGAAAGCTCAGGAGTCATATGATTTGTTCTGTATGTCATAACTGGTTTGTGTCCCTTCAGGCTTAAGATTTATAAAATTTAGACATTTCATTGACATATGTGAATATTCTGACATATATATGGAGTTTTATTTGTGCAAATAAATAAACATAGCTAGTGCTTCACTGTATCTGTATTTTTAACTTCCTAATTATACCATCCTCTTGGGCACCAGTCTTAAGGGCTCTCAAATACTCTTCAATTCTGAGGGACATCATTTTATACTTCCAGGTAAGAACTCAGGCCTCAGTGCTATTAACTTTTGCTCTTGGAGAAGAGAATATCATGGTAACAGGTTTAACAGAAGGTTTCCTAGGGAGACAATCAGTTTACAGGGGCCTGAGCAGAATCAAGATCATTCCAAGGACTGGGAATACGACCATGTCCATGGCATTGTCCTTGTCCTGGGATACAAAATTAATCTATGATCTATTCAGAACCTCCTTGAAATCCCTTTAGAGCTCAAGCCTATTATTAACATAGGACCTTACAAGGCTATCGCCAGAAAAGACCTTGAGAATCATCTAGTCTAACATGTTCATTTTATAAAAGAACAACTCTGAGACAGGAATTAATGGGTGAGAGAAGTGAGTCAGCATCTCACAGTGAGTTCAACTCAAGCTGAGTCTGATTTGAAGGCCCCTGACTTCCAGACCTATGATCAAGGGCTTTCATATTAATTTACAAAAAGCCTTGGGCTAGAACCCCATAGCAATCATGAAGTAAGAATTTCATAATCGTTGTTTTAATGGATGAGGAAACAGAAGCGTGGATGTTAAAGTATTTACTGGAGGCCATGCAGCCAGTAAATGGTAGAGATGAGCTAGGACATGCATTCTTTCCACACAGCACAATCCACCAACTTGCAGCTGTTGGCTTAATCACTAAGTAACCTGATTAATCCTTTTATCAGGATCTTGACTGTGATCACAATCATCCTCAGTCATTCGGTCATTCATTCAACAAACATTTATTATTGACCAACTATATATGCCAGGTATAGATATTCATTAGATATTCATTTTTTTAGATATTCATTTTTTTAAAAGTAAGCTAAATTTAAATACAGTTGAGGTTCACTATTTATTGTGGTTATATCCAAAAAATCTCCACAAGCACTGAATTAACAAATACTGAATCATAGTACCGTAGGGCAATAAAGGTAGGTACCTGTGAGCCTCTGCTCACATTTTCATCAACCAATCAATACATAGCTTTGCTTATGTGTGTTTCTGTTTAAAGACACCTTATTAACATATATAATGTTGATTCATTATCACCGAACTCAGCCAACAACATCATAAGTCATACCTGAAAGAACTTTATCTAACACATGTATTTTCTCTGCAAGGTACATCCCAGCCTTCTTGTACTTAGGAACATAGGGCAGAACTTTAGCACCACACCCACAAATCATTTTAAAGGAAAACTATTAACACAAAGAACAAAAACTCAAAATGCATGGTATTAAATAGGTCCTGAAAAAGTCGCTTATTAGTAGCATGAGGGCTGAAATAGGAAGCTGTTGCCTTGTTTGATCACAGCTGGGAACATGTGCCTCAGGCGGCACAACTTTTTCACCGCTCTGCGCATGTGCGCCCCCACAAATGACTACCAAGGTGCCTGGACTACCAGGTTGGTGGTTACAAGTAAGGAGTGTGAATGGGAAAATTCACAAATGTAGGACCCATGAATAATGAGGAGTAACTGTAATTAGCCATTAATTAAATTTACTGTAATTATTATTTTTTTAAATGTTTATTTCGTTTTGAGAGAGAGAGAGAGAGTGCAAGCAGGGGAGGGACTGAGAGAAGATATGGAGGATCCGAAGGGGGCTCTGCGCTGACAGCCAACAGTCTGGCATAGGGCTGGAACTCAACAACCCATGAGATCATGACCTGAGCTCAAGTGGGATGCTTAACTGACTGAGCCACCCAGGCACCTCCAAATTTACTGTAATTATTATATCAAATAATATATTCAAATTCAAAATATAATACAAATAAAATTTAAAAACTCATTAAATATTCAGTAGTTTAAAATAAACCAAAATCTGATTCCTATCCTTACAGCCTTCCAATCTAGACCCAAAGGTAAATAGTAAACAAACAAACATAAAGTATATTATTTTCAAATAGAAACTCTGTGAAGGAAAAGAATAAGGCATGAATGAGGCGCCTGAGTGACTCAGTCGATTGGGCGTCGGACTTGGGCGGCAGGTCATGATCTTGCGGTCTGTGAGTCCGCAAGCTGTGCTGACAGCTCAGAACCTGGAGCCTGCCTCGGATTCTTGGTCTCCCTCTCTGTCTGTCCCTCCCCTGCTCATGCTCTGTCTCTCTCTCTGTGTCAAAAATAAGTAAACATTGGGGCGCCTGGGTGGCGCAGTCGGTTAAGTGTCCGACTTCAGCCAGGTCACGATCTCGCGGTCCGTGAGTTCGAGCCCTGCGTCAGGCTCTGGGCTGATGGCTCGGAGCCTGGAGCCTGTTTCCGATTCTGTGTCTCCCTCTCTCTCTGCCCCTCCCCCGTTCATGCTCTGTCTCTCTCTGTCCCAAAAATAAATAAAAAACGTTGAAAAAAAAAATTAAAAAAAAAAAAAAATGTAAACTAAAAAAAATAAAAAAAAAAAAAAAAAAGGCATGAAGGAGAATAATAGGGCCAAACACTTTTATCCTGGGTGTCAGCAGTAACTGAAATTTTGAGTCCAAATTGAGCACAGGAAGTTATCAATAAAAATGTTAACTCGAGAAACTTCTGGAGAATCTGCTCTCACTCTTACCTCTCTTCCTTGTTACTTTGAGAGAGGAAAGAAGCACTCCATGGCTTCTGCCGAAGAACTTTTGCCAGAGAAAGATACGTACATGTATGAATAGAAAAATATGTAGATATAGATAACAGATACATATATAGATTTACTATAGATATCGATAAATCTATCTATATACACACACACATAAAAGCCTCTGAAACTGCACTTTGGAAACCACTTGCACTCTGGAAACATCACTCTATTATAAATGAGGACTCAGCCCATTCACCCTGCAGTATAGGAGGAGACAGAACAATGTGAAATTCATTTTTTTAACTATTAATTAAGAGGTACTGAACTGAATTTTTGTACAAATTGAAGGTACTAAGAAAAAAATAAAATAGGTTCAAGTGTTTTCTAAGAAACATATCAGATCCTTATCACAGAAGCCAATTAATACATTTTAGACTTGGAATGGGCTTAACAAATATTTTATTCCAACCACCCCATCTTACAGAGACAGGAAATGAAGTACATTTGCTCAAGGTTATAATTACTAGTAGGTTCTGGACAAAAGAATAAATTTTAGGTGACAAATTTACTTGGAAGAAGATATATATTTATATGTCCCAGGCTTAATAAATTTTTCATGTTTTATAAAAGTTAAATTATTTAAGTATATGAATGGCATGTTTAACTGTCAACTAAATGCATTTTAAAAACTGAATGTATCTTTTAAAACTCTAACTATGGATTCATTCCTTACTAATTAGGTAATCTAGTACTTTCTATCCATACATAAGACACTGTTGAGACAGCTTTAATTCAAGCAAATATCCCTTCACTAACTTGAATTCTACAGCCATACAACTTAGAACTGTGCCAGGCATTCTCAAAATCAATTATAAGCCTAGAACCAATAATGTACAAGTTTTAAAATATTAATCTAAAAAGTCCTCTGCATTCGTTTTTATTCTTCATAAAGATATCTATATTCTCCATGGAATGATTATAGATCAAAACTGTTGAAGTCAAGATATAAAGACCTTAAAATGCTTTAAGGGTCACATTAAATAATTAACCCCTAATAAGTGAAAGAAAGAAAGAAAGAAAGAAAGAAAGAAAGAAAGAAAAAGTGAAGGAAAGAAAACTGGAGAAAACATTTGCCACATAACTCAAATGATTAACAATTCTAATATAAAAATAACTTCGGGATATGGGAAAGGAGAAAAATGGGCTAGATAAAGGAACAGATAGTGAAGGAAGGAAGGAAGGAAGGAAGGCAGGCACAGACAAATGGGTGTTAACTATATGAGAATAAGGTCAACCTTACTAATAAGACACAATTAAAATTAAAACATTGAGAAACCATTTTTACCTATCAGATTGGCAAAATTTTAAGTGTGGAGAAATAGAACTTTTAAAAATCACTGCTGGCAATACAAAATTATAAAACCACCATGGAAGGGAATTTGACAGGGTTTTCGAAAACTATACCTTCATTTACCCTTTGGATCAACAATCTCATTTTTAAGAATCCTTTCAAACTACTGTGGCAAAAATAAAAAATGATGTATTTACAAAGCTTTTCATGGTAGCTTTGTTTGCAATTGCAAAAGATCAGCAATTACCCCAATACCTGCCAGTGGATGTCTTCATTTCCTAGGGTTACTGCAACAAATTACCACAAAGTGGGTGGCTTAAAACAACAAAAATTCACTGCATCACATTTCTGAAGGCCAAAAGTCTAAAATCAAGGTGTTAGCAGGGCCATGCTCAATTTGAAAACTGTAGAAAGGAATTCTTCCTTGCCTCTTCTAGCTTCTGGTGTTTGCCAACAATCCTCGGTATTCTCTGGCTTGTAGACACATCACTCCAGTCCCTGCCTCTGTTGTCACATGGCCATCTTCTCCCTGTGTGTCTCTCTCCCCTTCTATAATGATACCAGCCATATTGGATTAGGGTCCACACAGTAAATGAACATAACTTCATCTTACTTGGTTGCATCAGAAGAGGCCCTCTTGCTAAGTAAGGTCACATTCACAGGTAGCAGAGGTTAGGACGTGAACACATCTTTTTTGTGTGTGTGAGGACACAATTCAACTCAATAATAGTGGATGGATTGAATAAAATATGGTACATCAACACAATGGAAATCTATGCACCCCTTACAGGAATGATAAATATATCTATATACTAATATAGAATGTTCTCTAGAATAAATTATTAAGAAAAAAAAGCAAAGTGAAGAAAAGTATAGATAGTATACTACTATTTAACCATGCCAGGATATGCTTATGTTATTATGTTATAAAATAATAATAATAATAATAATAATAATAATAGAACTACCTAAATAGAGAGAGAATAATATGAAAAAGACAGAAATAGATGTTAAATTTCCATGGATATCAGTTGTTTTGTGGATTTGATTTTAGGACCATGTAAATATTTTATGTAATTACAAAACAAAATTAAAATTTAAAAAGCAAACTCTAAACATCAAAAGCAAAATGAAATAAAATGAATCTGTTTGCAGTTGGTGGAAATGATACAGGAACTATTCCAAATGACTATAAAACACATTACTTGGAAAGTACAACCCTTAGTACAAAGAGAACCATGAGAAAAAAACACAACAAAACAAAAACCTGAAACCATTTTTCAGAAATCACATTGTTGGTGGTAGTATTAAGCCTGTTATATGTATCATATATATATAAAAGAAAGAAATCAAGTGATTTTGTTGGTGTTAATGAAAACCAGGATTGTGGCCTGGGAGAAAGGTAATACAAAAGAAGATTAAGGTTAAATAAAAATCCTCCCATGGTTAACAAACTGGACACAGTGTGATGATGGTATTGTGGTTATACTGAAAAGAGGGGGTCTTGCCTTTTAGAGACAAACACTGAAATATTTACAGATGAAATAGTATCTGGGATTTGTTTCAAAATAGGAAGGGAGAAGGGGAAATGAATGGCGCTCTAAAAGAAACAAATTGATCATGAATAGATAACTGGTGAACTAGGTTACGAGTACATGGAGAATTCCTTATACCATCATCTCAGCTTTTGTATATGTTTGAAATTTTTCACTGTATATTTTTCTATATATACTGTATTTGCTATATATGTTTATATAATAAGTATATGTGTTATAAATATGAATATACACTTTTGATTCATGTCCTAAATATTTATATATTCATATTACACCTAACTGCAAATACCTAATAAGAACCATAAAAATGTATAGATTTTTAAAATTTTACTTAAGTAGGGGGAGGAGCCAAGATGGCAGAACAGCATGGAAGCTTTTTGTGTGTCTCGCGTCCGTGAAATACAGCCAGACCAACACTAAACCATCCCACACACCTAGAAAACCGGTTGGAAGATTAACACAATAATCTGCACAGCCTGAACCACAGAATTCAGCAGGTACCTGACACGATATGCTGAACTTGGGGAGCAAGAAACCCCGAAAGGTGGGGAACCGCTTTTGTGGGCGGAGAGAGGACGGAGACTGGGGAGGGAGGGAGCATATGGGAAAAGCACCCCTCCCCAAAAGCAGCCGGAGAGAAAGCGGAAAATTGGAAACAGCGCAGGGACTAAACTAAAAAGGGAGAAAGGAGAGGGTTTAAATTCCATTAAGACTGTAAACAAGGAGAGCGCAAAGGTTGCAACTCTGCAGCTCCATACCTGGCGATGCTCTGGTGGGAAAGGTGAATCCCCAGGAACAGAGTGGGGTCTGGGAGGTTCTCCGGCCACACGGGGAAAAGTGGTTCCACTGCTGGAAGGACATTTGGTAGAGACTGTTGAAGCCACCTGGTCCCAGCAGACCCTGGAAAGCAGCCACATTCTCTGGTGCTGGGGCAAGGTTGTTGAGGGTGAAGCCTGGTGTCAGATGTGTGTTGCAATTTTCCATGGTCCCTGAAACGCTGAGGCTACACTGTCTTGCAATTTTTTTAGGGGGTGGGCTGGCACATGGCTGCAGTCTCAGGGCACCGGCAACAGCAGGATCCAGCGGGCATTCCTGGATGCAGCCGACATTCGGCCATTGCTCATTCGGCCATCGCTCGGTGAAACCCTCCCGCAGAGTAGCGGAGCGGGTCAAAGCCGCAGTCCTTCAGAAGTAAGGGGCCGGGGAAAACAGCCGCATCTGAGACAAAACTTGGGAGAGAGGTACTGCCTGGGGCCTGGTCACACAAAGTGGAAAAGCAGGGAGTGGACGAGAGCTGCAGATGGAGGACCGGTGTGCAACTGCGGACCTGGAGAACAGACTGGGTGGCTGGATGACGCCATTTTTCACCACTCCCGCGCATGCGCATGCGCACCGATGACCACCGTAACAATCAACCCCAGTAGGCTAGCAGCGCCATCTAGGGGAGAGCGGAGCTGTTACACCAAGCCCTGCCCAACTGGGCCAACTTCTCTCTTCAAGAACACAAACCTCACCGCCAGCTTAATCTATGAACTATAAAGAGCTACATGGACTGACCTCTAGGGGAAAACAAAACAATTTCAGTCCTACTTCAATCTGTTAGCAGGTTCATCTATTCAATTTTTTTCTCTCTCTTTCTCCTTTTTCTCATTTACAATTCTTTTCTTTTTCTTGAATACAGAAAAAGAAAAAACTCATTTTTATTTTCAATTTTTATTAAAAATATCTATCTTTAATTTTTATTACCATATTTTTTTACTTTTGTGTAAATTTTTCAAATTCTACTTTACTTCCATCATTTTATTTTAGTCTACTTCAGTGTACTCACCTTTTCAAATTTTCAAATAATCTTTTTTCTTTTTCTTTTTTCTCTTTTCATTTCTTTTTCTTGAATGCAGAAAGAAAAATTTCATTTTTACTTTCAATTTCTTTTAAAAATATTTTTATTTAATTTTTCTTACTATATTTTTTGCTTTTATGTAAATTTTTTCAATTCTATCTTACCATCATTTTATTTCAGTCTACTACAGTGTATTCACTTTTTCAAATTTTCAAATGATTTATTTTTTTTGTCTTTTCCTTTTTTCTTTTTTGACCTTTTTTCCATTTTTCATTTCTTTTCTTTTTTCTTAAATACATAAAATGAAAAAAATCATATTTATTTTTAATTGTTATTAAAAATATTTTTCTATAATTTTTTTCTACTATATTCTCTACTTTTGTGTATTTTAGTCTACTTTAGTGTATTCATTTTTTCAAATTCTCAAATTATTTCCTTTTTTTTTGTCTCCCCCCTACCCCCCTTTTGTCTTTTTCATTTGTTTCTCTAATCTGTCAAACCACTTTCTACACCCAGACCAAAACACACCTAGGATCTAGCATCATCTATTCGATTTTTGTGTGGGTGTGTTTTTAATTTTTAATTTTAATATTTTTTTAATTTTAATTTTTTTTAATTTCAATTTTTCTACCTCATTAATTCCTTTTCTCCCTTCAAAATGAAAAAACGAAGGAATTCATGCCAAAAGAAAGAGCACAAAGAAACGACAGCCAGGGATTTAACCAACACAGATAGAAGCAAAATGTCTGAACCAGAATTTAGAATCACGATAACAAGAATACTAGCTGGAGTTGAAAATAGATTAGAATCCCTTTCTGCAGAGATAAAAGAAATAAAAAAATAGCCAGAATGAAATTTAAAATGCTATAACTGAGCTGCAATCACGGATGGATGCAGTGGCGGCAAGGATGGACAAGGCAGAACAGAGTATCAGCCATATAGAGGAGGACAAACTCTTTATAGAGAGTAACAAAGCAGAGAAAAAGAGGGAGATTAAGGCAAAAGAGCACGATTTAAGAATTAGAAAATCAGTGACTCATTAAAAAGGAACAACATCAGAATCATAGGGGTCCCAGAGGAGGAAGAGAGAGAAATAGGGGTAGAAGGGTTATGTGAGCAAATCATAGCAGAAAACTTTCCTACCCTGGGGAAAGACACAGACATCAAAATCCAGGAAGCACAGAGGACTCCCACTAGATTCAACAAAAACCAACGATCAACAAGGCATATCATAGTCAAATTCACAAAATACTCAGGCAAGGAGAGAATCATGAAAGCAGCAAGGGAAAAAAAAGTCCCTAACCTACAAGGGAAGACAGATCAGGTTTGCAGCAGACCTATCCATAGAAACCTGGCAGGCCAGACAGGAGTGGCGGGATATATTCAGTGCGCCGAATCAGAAAAATAGGCAGCCAAGAATTCTTTATCCAGCAAGGCTGTCATTCAAAATAGAAGGAGAGATAAAAAGTTTCCCAGACAAACAAAAATTAAAGGAGTTTGTGACCACTAAACCAGCCCTGCAAGAAATTTTAAGGAGGACTCTCTGAGGAGACAAAGGATGAAAAAAAAAAAAAAGAAAGAAAAAAATATATATACCAAAAGCAACAAAAGATTAGAAAGGACCAGAGAACACGACCAGAAACTCCAACTCTACAAGCATCATAATGGCAGTAAATTCATATCTTTCAGTACCTATGCTAAACGTCAATGGACTCAATGCTCCAATCAAAAGACATAGGGTAACAGAATGGATAAGGAAACAAGATCCATCTATATGCTGTTTACACAAGACCCACCTTAGACCTAAAGACACCTACAGATTGAAAATAAGGGGATGGAGAACCATCTATCATGCTAATGGTCAACAAAAGAAAGCCGGAGTAGCCATACTTATATCAGACAATCTAGACTTTAAAATAAAGACTGTATCAAGAGATGCAGAAGGGCATTAGATCATAATCAAGGGGTCTATAGACCAAGAAGATCTAACAATTGTAAACATTTATGCGCCAAATGTGGGAGAACCCAAATATATAAATCAATTAATCACAAACATCAAGAACTCATCTATAGTAATACCAAAATAGTAGGAGACTTCAACACCCCACTCACAGCAATGGACAGATCATCTAATCAAAAAAATCAACAAGGAAACAATGGCTTTGAATGACACATTGGACCAGATGGACTTAACAGATATATTCAGAACATTTCATCCTAAAGCACCAGAATATGCATTCTTCTCCAGTGCACATGGAATGTTGTCCAGAATAGACCATATCCTGGGACACAAATCATTCCTAAGTAAGTACAAAAAGTTTGAGATCATACCGTGCATATTTTCAGACCACAATTATATGAAACTCGAAATCAACCACAAGAAAAAATTTGGATAGGTAACAAATACTTGGAGACTGAAGAACATCCTACTAAAGAATTATGGGCTAACCATGAAGTTAAAGAAAAAATTAAAAAGTATATGGAAGTCAATGAAAATGATAGCACCACAGCCCAAAACCTCTGGGATACAGCAAAGGTGGTCATAAGAGGAAAGTATATAGCAATCCAGTCCTTCCTAAAGAATGAAGAAAGATCTCAGATACACAACCTAAACTTACACCTTAAGGAGCTGGAAAAAGAACAGCAAATAAAACCCAAAACCAGTAGAAGACAGGAAATAATAAAGATTAGAGCAGAAATTAATGCTATCAAAACCAAAAAAAAACAAACAAAAAAAAACAGTAGAACAGATCAATAAAACCAGAAGCTGGTTCTTTGAAAGAATTAACAAAATTGATAAATCATTAGCCAGTTTGATCAAAAAGAAAAAGGAAAGGACCCAAATAAGTAAAATTAAGAATGAAAGAGGAGAAATCACAACGAACACAACAGAAATAAAAACAATAAGAGAATATTATGACCAATTATATGCCAACAAAATGGGTAATCTGGAAGAAATGGGCAAATTCCTAGAAACATATACACTACCAAAACTGACACAGGAAGAAATAGAAAATTTGAACAGACCCATAACCAGTCAGGAAATCGAATTAGTAATACAAAATCTGCCAAAAAAACAAGAATCTAGGGCCAGATGGCTTTCCAGGGGAATTCTACCAAACATTTAAGGAAGAGTTAACACCTATTCTCTTAAAACTGTTCCAAAAAATAGAAATGGAAGGAAAACTTCCAAACTCTTTCTATGAAGACAGCATTACCCTGATTCCAAAACCAGAGACCCCACTAAAAAGGAGAACCATAGACCGATTTCCCTGATGAACATGGATGCAAAAATCCTCAACAAGATATTAGCCAGTCAGATCAACAATACATTAAAAAAATTATTCACCACGACCAAGTGGGATTTATACTTGGGATGCAGGGCTGGTTCAACATCCGCAAAACAATTAACATGATTCATCATATCAATAAAAGAAAGGACAAGAACCATATGATCCACTCAATAGATGCAGAGAAAGCATTTGACAAAATACAGCATCCTTTCTTGATAAAAACCCTCAAGAAAATAGGGATAGAAGGATCATACCTCGAGATGATAAAAGCCATATATGAGAGACCCAATGCTAATATCATCCTCAATGGGGAAAAAACAGAGCTTTCCCCCTAAGGTCAAGAACAAGACAAGGATGTCTACTCTCGCCACTGTTATTCAACATAGTATGGGAAGTCTTAGCCCCTGCAATCAGACTACACAAAGAAATAAAAGACATCCAAATCAGCCAGGAGGAGGTCAAACTTTCACTCTTCACAGATGACATGATACTCTATATGGAAAACCCAAAAGATTCCACCAAAAAACTGCTAGAACTGATCCATGAATTCAGCAAAGTTGCAGGATATAAAATCAATGCACAGAAATTGGTTGCATTCCTATACACCAACAATGAAGCAACAGAAAGAGAAATCAAGGAATCGATCCCATTTACAGTTGCACAAAAAAACAAAAAATACCTAGGAATAAATCTAACCAAAGAGGTAAAAAATCTATACACTGAAAACTATAGAAAGCAGATGAAAGAAATTGAAGAAGATGCAAAGAAATGGAAAAAGATTTCATGCTTCTGGATAGGAAGAACAAATATTGTTAAAATGTCATTACTACCCAAAGCAATCTACATATTCAACGCGATCCCTATCAAAGTAACCATCATTCTTCACAGAGCTAGAACAAATAATCCTAAAATTTGTATGGAACCAGGAAATACCCCGAATAGCTAAAGCAATCTTGAAAAAGAAAACCAAAGCAGGAGGCATCACAATCCCAGACTTCAAGCTATACTACAAAGCTGTAATCATCAAGACAGTATGGTACTGGCACAAGAACAGACGCTCA